>NC_091057.1:51767890-52070920 GCF_000393655.2 Nicotiana sylvestris | reverse complement strand
AGCAATCGGAATTCATTGAAACCAACGAAGATCCTATAGGCATATTATCCAACAAACACATTTGAACTAAACGAGCCCCTATAGGCATGTTATCTACCCAATTTACCCACAATATACGACTACCCTCCCTTTTTCACTAATCACTCACTGCTTGTTTACAATTAATTATTACAGACAAATGATTAAATAAAAATTACATAAATAGAACATAAATTAAGCTATAGGGAGCCTGAACTAGGCCCAAAGTGATTTCCCAGTTTCTAGTAGTCTCAAATGCCCAAAGTTCCATAGTCAATTTCATGTCTAGGTGTGTTAGAGTTCCCTAAGGACCTCAAGGATCCCGGGCAGTGCTCACACCTAGACCATTCTCAAATAATAACTGATTTATGTGCAGTGTGGAAGTGTCAGCCCTGATATGCCAGAGTTCAAAGAGATCTCAGGGGTCTCTAAGCAGTACACATACTAGATGGGCAGGACTTAATAATCTAGGAGGAAGTGAAAGTGCATAATGGTTTGAGACAGTATAAAGAAAGGTCTTAGGATTGAAAAGAATTACTGAAAACCAGTGTTGATTTAGTGATAAAATAGTTTGAGGAAAGTGTAAGAAACAATTTGCAATCAGAACATAAGTCATAGAACAAACAAGCTTTAGGAAGTACTTTGCCAAACAACTTTCACAGAAGGGAAGTGGGATTGGGAACATAGAGATTATACCTTAATGGAGCACTCAAACAACATGATACATAGAGTTTTGAGGGGGTTCTATAGAACTAGTAGGTCAGATAGAAGTAGGTCATGCAGTAAAGGATCACGGTAGAGATAGGCAGAGCATGTTGGTTAAGTATTAACAAATGAAGGCATGCTAATTACATAGAAACAGAGTTTTAGGCATGCTAGATAAACAATAGTCAGTCAAACATGCTTAGTTTCATATGTAGAAATGTTAAACAAGATAGCAAACAAGGAAGTAAAGTGGAAACATGCTAATTATATATTTGAATAGGCGGTATTAGGCATGCTGGGTAAGCAGTAAACAAAAGCAAGAATGGACTCAAGCCACATGAATTAAGGTAGTAAATAAATACATAGGTTTAGATTCTTAAAATTAATCAGAAGCATACCTAGTTTAAGAAAGAAAACACAAAATGTGAGAAAGGTATTGTGCAATTTCTAGCCTTGGCTTGTAGCCGGCTAGAATAACAGAGATCACAAGTAGCAGAGAGAGTAGAGAGAGCCTTTTAGAGTGTAAAAGTGGTAGTTTCTGAACTTTTGTTTGTGTCCAGTAGTGAGAATAGGTAATGGCATATATAAAAATCAAGAGTTAAACAAAATAAGGTAAAGAATCAATTATGTAGAAATTAGGGAAATTCACATAATCAGTCACACACGTGAAATCGGTAAAGTCTTCCCCTTAATCAAGGGATAATCACTTATGTGACGACCCGACCAGTCGTCTCATGAGTTACCGCTCTGATTCCCCCATTTCTACTTTTTATTGTTTTGTCTAACGGTTCTATGAGTGATCGGGTTGGTTGGCTCTGGTGCGGAAAAGATTTGGTAAGGCTTTAGACACTTAGTCTCTTTTGAGGAAGTTTAAGATGAAAAAGTCAACCGGATGTTCACTTATGTGTTAGACAGCTCAGATGTGAGTTTTGATGGTTCAGATAGCTTCGGGAGGTGATTTGGGACTTAGGAGCATGATCAGAATGAGTTTTAGAGGTTCGGAGTAGATTTAGGCTTGAATTGGCGAAGTTGGTATTTTGGCTATTTCCGGTTGATAGATGAGATTTTGATATAGGGGTCGGAATGGAATTCTGAGAGTTGCAGTAGTTTTGTTGTGTCATTTGGGATGTTTGTGCTAAATTTCAGGTCATTCAGACGTGGTTTGGTTGGGTTTTGGATAAAAAGTGTTATTCGGAAGATTTTGAAAACTTAGGCTTGAATCCGATGTGTTTTGGTTGATTCAATGTTGTTTGAGGTCTTTTAAAGATTGGTATAAGTTTGAATAAGGTTTTGGGATATGTTTGTGCATTTGGTTGAGGTCCCAGGGGCATCGGAGTGATTTGGGATGGTAGACGGAGAGTATGGAAATTTTGGTGAAGCTGTAGATTTTCTGCTTCTGGTGTTTCCGCACCTACGGATTGGGGACCGCAGGTGCGATGTCATAGATGCGATGAAAGGGACTACAATAGCGGAAAGAAGCCAGGGAGGCTGTGACCGCAGAGCGATTGGTGAACCGCACCTGCGATGGCGCAAGTGCAACTTATGCATAGAAGATGTGATTTTGGCCATTTAAGTGAAAACCGCAGAAGCGGTTCAACCGCAAATGCGGCATCACCGAAGTGGAAATTAGGCCGCAGATGCGAAATCCCTGGGCCAGAAAGTATAAATTGTTTCCTTTGTAATTTTTGAGCTATTCCACCATTTGTAAGTCGGCTTTGGAGATTTTTGGGCAATTTTAAAGAAGGATTTCAAGGGGACTTCATTGAGGAAAGGATTTTGGACCTAAAACTTGTTCCTATGGTATTATTTCACAGATTAGAGTTGTAGTTAATGGATTTTAAGGGTTAAAATTTGGGGAAACTAGGGCTTGGTACTGGAGATCTAGACTTGAAGATTTGAGGGGCCATTTGTGGTCGGATTTTGGTACTTTTGATGTGAATTTTATCGAATTTTGGTATTTGAGGTCTTGATATGAATTTTATCGAATTCTGAGATGTGAGCCCGGGAGTTGGGTTTTGGTAATTTCGGGATTTATGCCATAAATTGATTATTTTTGCTTGGGTTTTGTTCCTTTAGCATATTTTGACGTCGTGATACTGATTTTGGATAGATTTGATGCGAGTGGAGGCCAATTCGAGGGGAAAAGGTGTCACGGGCTAGAGTTTGGATCGGATTGAGGTGAGTAATGATTGTAAATGTTGTCCTGAGGGTATGAAACCCAAGATTTGCACATCGTTGTGCTATATTGAGGTGACACACACACTAGATAACGAGCGTGGGGTCGTGCACTATTGGGGATTGTGTCTTAGTCTGTCCTGAATGACTATTTTATAGCGCATTTGATTGAAAGTTGTTTGCTATCATCATGGTTTGGGATGAATGCCATAATTGGGACTCGTGCCAACTATTTGAACCCTTAGGGGATTTTTATTGATATGTCCTCACAGTTTTGACTTTATACTTGAACTTAGTCAGGCTTTATTCTACTGTTTTTTATAACTCAACCATGTTTACTCTGCTTTAACATTTAAATGATATTTTGGGCTGAGCACTATGTTTTACTGTTGCTCGAGTGGCTGTGAGATTCTGACTGAGTAAGGCCGAGGGCCTATGTTATGAGGAAACACTGATAATGACTTTGAGGCCGAGGGCCTGAGATTTATACGTCACGAGATGGCTTGTTGAAATGAGGTTGATGGCCTAGTGATGATTCCACGAGATGGCTTGATATTACGCTTGGTCGTAAGGAGCCCCTTCAGGAGTTTGCACACCCCTAGTGAGCACGACCCAGTGTGATGTGAGAGATAGCCCGAGGGGATGGTGTTGTTCTATGATCTGCTTGAGAGGCGATCCTTTATGTGTTTATCTTTCCTATTTGCCTGTCATTTGCTTGCTTAATTGCTAAAAAGGCATTTTTATGAAGTTTTAAACTAAACTCAGTAGTTTTACACATCTTTACTACTTCACTGTTTTACTGGCTTTTACTGCTTCCTTACAGCCTATAATGTGCCTTACGTGATTTCTTACTTTCAGTCTTCATTTATGATTATTACTCACTGAGTTGGAGTACTCACTTTACTCCCTACACCCCATGTGCATATTTAGGCATTGCTAATCCTGCCAGCGAGGGTTGAGAGCTCCCGGCAGATTCGAAGTTCACGAGGTAGCTGCTTGGCGTCTACAGTCCCGTTCTTCTCCCCCTTTATCTCATTCCTTTCTCTTTCTTAGTTATTCTGTAATAGCTTGGTAGACATTTCAGACTTGTAGTGCATCGATAAATGCTCATGACTGGTGACACCCCGGTATCGAGCTGTGTGGGTTTTATTTCGCAAACCGCAATGTTCACTACTTATCACTTTTGGATTATTTATTACGTTTCAGACTTAATTCTTATTGTTTAACTACTTAAAACTGAAATAGGAAAGTGTCGGTTGGCCTTGTCTTTACGAGAGGCGCCATCACGACCGGGTTCGGGTTTAGGGTCGTGACAAGTTGGTATCAGAGCCTAGGTTACATAGGTTTCACGACTCATGAGCGGGTTTAGTAGAGTCTCGCGGATCGGTATGGAGACATCTGTATTTATCCTCGAGAGGCTGTAGAACCTTTAGGAAAAACTTCATATTCTTGAAATTCTTGTTGTGCGAATCTGTGATCCAAGTATTAAAACTTCTATTATTGTATTCTCTCACAGATGGTGAGGACACACGCTACTGGTCAGGATGGACGACCACCAGTACCACCAGCTGTGGCCACTAGAGGCCGAGGACGCGATCGTGGTCGAGGTAGGGGCAAAGGTGTGACCCGCACAGCAGCTAGGGCAGCACCTGCAGATCCACTAGTCGCCCCAGTTCAGGATCAAGACCCAGTTGTTGATGCTCCAGCAGCACTAGCTGTGCCCATTGTGATTCTGGGTCTTCAGAAGGCCTTGACTCAGATTCTATTAGTTTGCACTAGCCTAGCTCAGGCGGTTTCATTCACTACATCCGTAGCTACTTCTCAGGCTGGGGGAGGCAATCAGACTCCCGCCGCTCGTACACCCAAATAGGTCATGCAGGGACTTCAGACACCGGGGGCGCATCCAGCCTAGCCAGTTGCAGCTGCTCAGGACTATGTAGTTCCTTCCATGCCAGAGGACAAGCAGCGAAGGTTTGAGAGGTTTGATAGACTTCACCCTCCGGCCTTTAGTGGTGTAGAGGGCGAGGATGCCCAGGGTTTCTTGTATAAGTGCTAGAGCATGCTTCATACAACGGGTATTCTGGAGACCAGCGACGTCGCTTTCACTACTTATCAGTTTTCTAGAGCTGTATTCACTTGGTGGGAGACGTTTGAGAGGCGTAGGCCTATTGGTACAGCACCCCTTACCTGGCAGCAGTTCTCCATTCTCTTTCTAGAGAAGTATGTGTCACAGTCTCGTAGAAAGGAGTTGCGCAAGCAGTTTGAGTGGTTATGTCAGGGAGAGATGACTGTGACGCATTATAAGATGAGGTTCTCCGAGTTAGCTCATCATGCGATTTGGCTGGTTCTGACAGATAGAGAGAGGATTAGAAGGTTTGTGGATGGCCTCACTTTTCATCTTCATATTATCATGACAGGGTGGTGCTACTTTCGAGGAGGTTGTAGACATTACTCGTGAGATTGAGTCTGTTCATCGCCAGGAGAGAGAGGAGAGGGAGGCCAAGAGGCCTCAAGGATCTGGTAGTTACAGTGATGCTCCTTTGAGAGGTCAGTTTTAGCACGGTAGAGGCCGTCCATTCAGGCATGCTCAGCCAGCTCGCCCAAGTTATCGTGGGGCATTGTCGGGTTATGGTTCTCACAGTTCTTAGCAGGGCCAGTCATCACTTAGTGCCCTTCCAGCTTAAAGTTTGTCCTGTGCTTCATTAGTTTAGGGCTCTTCCATGCCTAGTGCATCTGCTAGTCATTCCGGTGCTAGGGGTTCCCTTCAGTCCCCTTCTCCAGCACCTGGGAGTTATTATGAGTGTGGAGAGATGGGTCATATGTGGAGGCAGTGCCCTCATCGTCTTGCGGGTCCATTCAGCATAGGAGTCAGTCATCGGCTTCAGCGCTAGTTACTTCATCACCACTCGCCCAGCCAGCTAGGGGTAGTGGTCAGTCAGTTAGGGGTTGCCCTAGAGGGGGAGGTCGATCAGGTGGCGGTCAGGCCCGTTTCTATGAACTTCCAGCTAGACCTGATGCTATTGCTTCTGATGCTGTCATTACAAGTATTGTTTTAGTCTGCCACAGAGATGCCTCTATTTTATTTGATAACGGTTCCACCTTTTCTTATGTGTCATCATACTTTGCTCATTATTTGGGTACGCCCCGTGTGTCTCTTGTTTCACCTGTTCATGTATCTACCCCGGTAGGCGATACTGTTATTGTAAACCATGTGTATTGATCGTGTGTCGTGACTATTGGGGGTCTGGAGACCCGAGTGGATGTTTTATTATTGTGTATGGTGGATTTCGATGTCATTTTGGGCATGGATTGGTTATCTCCGTATCGTGCTATTTTAGACTGTCATGCCAAGACAGTCACATTGACTATACCGGGTGTACCACGAATTGAGTGGCGAGGTTTGACAGATTATGTTCCCAGTAGGGTAATCTCATTCTTGAAAGCCCAACGTATGGTTGGGAAGGGTTTTCTTTTGTACCTAGCCTTTGTGAGGGATGTCGGTGCAGAGACTCCTAGTATTGATTCTGTTCCAGTTGTGAGGGATTTTTCCGATGTGTTTCCTGCGGACCTGCAGGGCATGCCACCGGACATGGATATTAATTTTGGTATTGACATGGTATCGGGCACTCAACCCATTTCTTTTTTGTCGTATCGTATGGCACCAGCGGACTTGAAGGAGTTAAAAGAGCAGCTTCAGGAACTCGTTGTTGTGGGGTTAATTCGGCCTAGTATGTCACCTTGGGGTGCGCCGGTTCTATTTGTGAAGAAGAAGGATGGAACTATGAGGATGTGCATTGATTATAGGCAATTGAACAAGGTAACAGTTAAGAACAAGTATCCTTTTCTTCGCATTGGTGATTTATTCGACCAGCTTCAGGGAGCGAGCGTGTTCTCCAAGATTGATCTTTGTTTAGGTTATCACCAGTTGAAGATCAGGGACTCGGATATTCTTAAGACAGCTTTAAGGACCCGATATGGTCATTATGAGTTCTTGGTAATGTCTTTTGGGCTGACCAATGCCCCAACAACGTTCATGCATTTGATGAACTGCGTGTTCCGACCTTATCTCGACTCGTTTGTCATAGTCTTCATTGATGATATTCTGTTGTATTCGCGTAGTTGGGAGGAGAACGCAGAGCATTTGAGAGTTGTGTTGCAGAGATTGAGGGAAGAGAATCTTTATGCAAAATTCTCCAAGCGTGAGTTTTGGTTGTGTTCAGTGGCTTTCTTGGGGCACGTGGTGTCCAGTGAGGGTATTCAGGTTGATCCGAAGAAGACAGAGGCAATTCAGAGTTGGCCCAGATTGTCCTCAGCCACAAAGATTCGTAGCTTTCTTGGGTCGGCGGGTTATTATCGCCGGTTTGTTTAGGGATTCTCATCTATTGCATTGCCCTTGACCAAGTTGACTCAGAAGGGTGCCTCATTTGTATGGTCAGACGAGTGTGAGGAGAGCTTTCAGAAGCTCAAGACAACCTTGACCACAACTCAAATGCTAGTTTTGCCATCAGTTTCAGGTTTATATACCGTGTATTATGATGCTTTGAGAATTGGTATTAGGTGTGTATTGATGCAGGAGGGTAGAGTTATTGCTTATGCTTCTTGTCAATTGAAGCCCCATAAAAAGAACTACCCCGTTCATGATTTAGAGTTGGCTGTCATAGTTCACGCGTTGAAGATTTGGAGGCATTACTTGTATGGTGTGTCTTGTGAGGTGTTTACTGATCATTATAGTCTCTAGCACTTGTTCAAGCAGAAGGATCTCAATTTGAGGTAGCGAAGGTGGTTGGAGTTGCTAAAAGATTATGATATTACTATATTGTACCATCCGGGAAAGGCCAATGTGGTGGCGGATGCTTTGAGCCAAAAAACGGTTAGTATGGGGAGTTTGGCATATATTCCAGTTGGGGAGAGACCTCTTGCCGTTGATGTTCAGGACTTGGCCAATCAGTTCGTGAGGTTAGATATTTCGGAGCCTAGTCGGGTATTGGCTTGTGTGGTTTCTCGGTCTTCCTTATATGATCGCATCAGAGAGCGCTAGTATGATATCCGCATTTGCTTGTCCTTAAGGACAGATTTCAGTATGATGATGCCAGAGATGTGACTACCGATGATGATGGGGTATTGAGGATGGAGGGCCGGATTTGTGTGCCCAATGTAGATGCACTTCGGGAGCTGATTATGGAGGAGGCCCACAGCTCGCGGTATTCTATTCATCCAGGTACCACGAAGATGTATTAGAATTTGAGGCAGCATTATTGGTGGAGAAGAATGAAGAAGGATATTGTGGGATTTGTAGCTCGGTGCCTCAATTGTCAGCAAGTGAAATATGAGCATCAGAGACCGGGTGGCTTGCTCAGCGGATGGATATCCTAGAGTGGAAGTGGGAACGGATCACTATGGACTTTGTAGTTGGACTTCCACGGACTTTGAAGAAGTTTGATGCTATTTGGGTGATTGTGGATCGTCTGACCAAGTCCGCGCACTTCATTCCTGTGTGTACTACCTATTCTTCAGAGCGGTTGGCAGAGATCTATATCTGTGATATTGTTCGTTTGCATGGTGTCCTAGTTTCCATCATTTTAGATAGGGGCACTCAGTTTACTTCGCAGTTTTGGAGGTCTATACAGTGAGAGTTGGGTACTCAAGTTGAGTTGAGCATAACTTTTCACCCTCAGACAGACGGGCAGTCCGAGCGCACTATCCAGATATTGGAGGATATGTTGCACGCTTGTATCATTGATTTCGAAGGGTCAGGGGATCAGTTTCTACCACTTGCAGAGTTTGCTTATAACAACAACTACCAGCCGAGTATTCAGATGGCTCCATATAAGGCTTTGTATGGGAGGCAGTGTACATCTCCAGTTGGTTGGTTCGAGCCCGGTGAGGCTAGGCTATTGGGGATAGACTTGGTATAGGATGTCTTAGACAAGGTGAAAGTGATTCAGGAGAGGCTTCGTACAACGTAGTCGAGACAAAAGAGTCATGCTGACAGGAAGGTTTGGGATGTGTCCTACATGGTTGGCGAGAAGGTCCTATTGAAGGTTTCACCGATAAAGGGCTTTATGAGATTTGGGAAGAAAGGTAAATTGAGTCCTTGGTTCATTGGGCCTCTTGAGGTGCTTCGGAGGATTGGGGAGGTCGCTTATGAGCTTGCTTTGCCACCCAACTTGTCTAGTATGCATCCGGTGTTTCATGTATCTATGCTCCGGAAGTATATCGGGGATCCGTCTCATGTTCTGGATTTTAGCACGGTTCAGTTGGATGGTGATTTGACATATGATGTGGAGCCAGTAGCTATTTTGGGTCGTCAGGTTCGAAAGTTGAGGTCAAAGGATATAGCTTCAGTGAAAGTGTAGTGGAGAGGTTGGCCCGTGGACGAGGCTACCTAGGCGACCGAGTGGGAGATGTGGAGCATATATCCTCACTTGTTTGAGGCTTCAGGTATGTTTCTTGACTCGTTCGAGGACGAATGTTTGTTTAAGAGGGGGAGGATGTGACGACCCGGCCAGTTGTCTCATAAGTTACCACTCCGATTCCCCCATTTCTGCTTCTTATTGCTTTGTCTATCGGTTCTATGACTGATCGGATTGGTTTGCTTGGGTTCAAAAAGGATTTGGTAAGGTTTGAGACACTTAGTCTCTTTTGTGGAAACTTAAGATGGAAAAGTCAATCGGATGTTGACTTATGTTTTAGAGGGCTCTAATGTGAGTTCCGATGGTTCGGATAGCTTCGGGAGGTGATTTGGGACTTAGGAGCGTGATTGGAATGAGTTTTGGAGGTTCGGAGTAGATTTAGGGATGATTTGGCGAAGTTGGTATTTTGGCGATTTCCGGTTGATATGTGAGATTTTGAAATAGGGGTCGAATGGAATTCTGAGAGTTTTAGTAGTTCCATTGTGTCATTTAAGATGTGTGTGCAAAATTTCAGGTAATTCAGACGTGGTTTGGTTGGGTTTTGGATCAAAAGCGTAATTGAGAAGATTTTGGAAACTTAGGCTTCAATCCGATGTGTTTTGGTTGATTCGATGTTGTTTGAGGTGTTTTGATGATTGGTATAAGTTTGAATAAGGTATTGGGATATGTTTGTGCCTTTGGTTGAGGTCCCGGGGGCCTCAGAGTAATTTTTGATGGTTGACGGAGAGTATGGAAATTTTGGTGAAGCTGCAGATTTTTTGCTTCTGGTGTTTCCGCACCTGCGGATTGGGGACCGCAGAAGCGGAAAAGATCTAGGGAGGCTGTGATCGCAGAAGCGGTTGGTGAACCGCACCTACGATGGCGCAAGTGCGACTTGTGCATCGCAGATGCGATTTTGGCCGTTTAAGTGAAAACCGCATAAGCAGTTCAAGGACCGCAAATGCGGTACCACAGAAGCGGAAATTGGGCCTCAGATGCGAAATCCCTAAGTCAGAAAGTATAAATTGTTTCCTTCGTGAGGAAACACTGATTATGATTATGAGGCTGAGGGCCTGATTTATATGCCACTAGATGGCTTATTGATATGAGGCCGAGGGCCTAGTGATGATGTCATGAGATGGCTTGATATTGTGCTTGGGCCGTAAGAGGCCCCTCTAGGAGTCTGCACACCCCCAGTGAGCGTAGGTACCCAGTGTGATGTGAGAGATAGCCCGAGGGGTTGGTTTTGTTCTATGATCTGCCCGAGGGGCGATTCTTTATGGGTTAATCTTTCCTATTTGCCTGTCATTTGCTTGCTCAATTGTTAAAAGGGCATTTTTATGAAGTTTTAAACTGAACTCAGTAGTTTTACATATCTTTACTGCTTCACTATTTTACTGGCTTTTACTGCTTCCATATAGCCTATAATGTGCCTTACGTGATTTCTTACTTTCAGTCTTCATTTATGATTATTACTCACTGAGTTGGAGTACACACTTTACTCCATGCACCTCGTGTGCAGCTTCAGGCATTGGTGATCCTGCCAGCGGGGGTTGAGAGCTCCCGACAGATTCGGAGTTCATGAGGTAGCTACTTGGTGTTCACAATCTCGTGCTTCTCCCCCTTTATCTCATTTCTTTCTCTTTCTCAGCTATTCTGTAATAGCTTGGTAGACATTTTAGACTTATAGTGTATCGATTGATGCTCATGACTGGTGACACCCCGGTATCGGGTTGTGTTGGGTTTTATTTCCGCAAACTGTAATGTTCACTACTTATCACTTTTGGATTATTTATTACGTTATAGACTTAATTCTTATTGTTTAACTACTTAAAACTGAAATGGGAAAGTGTCGGCTGGCCTTGTCTGCACGAGAAGCGCCATCACGACCGGGTCTGGGTTTAGGGTCCTGATAACCCAACGGTAAAAGCAGGACAGATATTTAAGGAAGGAAATCAAGTAAGGCTTAAGTACAGAGTAGGTAATTAGGGGTGAATGAACAAGAGTTCAATTTAAGGAAACAATTAGTAAGAATCAGCAAATAACAAATAAGCCAAGAGAAAACTAATTAAGCCAAGAAGTCCAATCAAACTGAGTGAAGAAGTAAGAATCAAAGGTTTTGTTAAGGAAAAGAGATCAAATCAAACCAGAAAATAAGAACTTCAGAATAGTCAAGGGTTCAATCAAAGAGAAAATCACGTAAAGAGTTAGCAAGTCTTACATACAAAAATAAGGCAAGAAATGAATAGTCAGGATTCGACATATAACTTTAACGAAATAAATTGGTAAATCAATAAAACGACACTTATTTAAGGAGAAAATATAGGTTTACCATGAACAGCCAAAACGAATATAGACATATAAAATTAGTAGAAAATTGAACCAAGGACCTTAGTAGAGGCATATCAAGATAAAAATCACAAGACATCTAGTTAGCTAAAGAAAAATCACAAGAACTAAAGCAAGGACAAAGTCAGCACACAAGCAACTCAGAAACCAAACAAGAAAAATGTCGAAAAATTAGGGCTTTTAATATAAACGAGTTAAGGCTAGAGAAAGCCTTACAAAATCGGTTAAAACATATAGGAAACAGAAGTTTAAACACTCAAAATTATCAAATGTTTTGGAAAAAGAAATTTCCGGGAAACCTTAGTTTTAGAAAAATGGAAAGTCATTCGAAAATCAAAGGGTTCTTCTAAAAATTAGAAGGTTCTTGTAAAAATCATATGAAATAGGTCCAAACCACCTCAGATCTGTACAGATCTAAGAAGTTCAGAATGAAGAAATTAGGGTTTCGAGAAGAGCAACACAGAGCTGAAGAAGCAAGCTTAGAAACCCATAGATCTAAGCCGATATAGGAAGCTCTTACTCAAAATCAAACCAAAACAGTCTGAAATAGGCGAGCAAGGGGCATAGATGCAAGCAGACTGACCTTGGTCCCTTGAGGACCCTGGAGATGGTGATACCAGTAGAGGAGAGGCCGTTAGAGGCCTGGGCGTGGTGAGAACCACCATGAATGGCCATAGATAAGTGACAGCGAGGTCCGATTAGGGTTTAGACTTGAGAGCATTTGAGAGAAGAGAGGATTAGCCGACGACGGGGGAGGTGAGGGAAATGTGAGGGTTTTGTTTTTTTTGGGGGGGGGGAGGTCATTAGGTTTAATTTTGGAAAGGGGGAACTTGGACCGTTGATCAAAATGATCAACAGCCAGGATTTGGCCAGGTATTGGGTTGGGGCAGATGGGTATTGGGCCTGGGGTTTCTGGGCTGGTTTAAGGGGTTAAAATTGGGCTAGTTAATAGGCTAATTTTAACTGAAAAGGGGATATTTGTTATATACGTAATTAATTTCTAAAATAATTTTTAAAAATGGTTAATAAATTATAACAAATGATTTTAATGCATGGAAATGTTTTAAAGTAATCACTTAATAGTTAAAAAATATGAAAGGCTATTTTCAGGTAAAATAATACAATAATGCATGCATAGGCTATAATTGCAAAGTAATTCCAATTATATCCTAAAATACAGATGTGGCTGTTTGTGAAATAACTGAAACTTAATACGAATGCAAATGATAAAATTAAGTCACAAAATTATTAATACTATTTTGTGATACAATTTATTGATTGTTTTATGAAATAAATGCTGGGAGAAATTAGTTAAAATATTTAAAAAATGCAAAAATTATATGAAAAATACTAATTAATGCCCAGGCATAGTTTGAAACATTATGGGAAAATTTGGGTATCAACAACTGCCTCTCTTTACCCGAAAAGGATGGATGAGTTTTTGGGTAAAGAAATGATGGCCACTTTTGACCGGACGGGATGTTTTGAAAGACAGAGGTCGGACTCTGGTCTTTGAGTTGCCTACATATCCCTACTTTTACAGGAATTATTCCACGTGTAGTTCTGGGTTTGTTGGTGGGATACTAATGAAATCATTACAAGAACAGACACAAAATTTCGGACTGGATGCAAGATTGGTTATGGTGAATGGTCCAGGTTTGAGATAGTTGAAGGCACTGGAGCGAGGTCTCTCTTGCTAGGATAACGGTTTCTTGCTGGTCACTTGCAAATAAAGGGATGCTACAAACATATATTTGTGCGAAATTTTAAACATGATGCAGATTCCCTTTGGACAATGAAAGTTGTCTTCGGACGGTTAAGGATGACGTCCTCGGACCATGATGTCCTGGACCATGAGTTGTTTAGTGAGGGATTTGTAGGCCGTGAAATGATGTTCTCGGGCCATGCAGATGATGCCTCCGAACCATTACGCCTTTGAATAATGATATGTAAATTTTAGGGATCCTCAGGCCATGGCATGGTGTCTTCCGGCTATAAGGATGATGCCTTTTAGACTATGATGCCTTTGGATAGGTTGGCAATATTTTAGCCCATGAGATGCAATAATATGATGCTACCAAGACAAGGCTTAGTCTTGTAAAGGGAAAAGCTTAGCCTAATCGAAAAACAAACAGATAGTACCAGAATAGATCAATATTTATGCATAGAGGGACAATGCTTAGTCCACATGTAAACGTAGAGGCAAGGATTATCCTCATGCAGATATGGAGGCAGGGATTAGCCTCATGCAAATATGGAGGCAATGATTAGCCTCATGTAGATATGGAAGCAGGGATTAGCCTCATGCAAGATATGAAGGCAGGGATTAACCGCATGCAAATATAGAGGCAGGGATTAGCCTCATGCAAGATATAGAGGCAAGGATTATCCTCATACAGATATAGAGGCAGAGATTAGCCTCATGCAAGATATGAAGGCAAGGATTAGCCTCATGCAGGTATGGAGGCAGGGATTAGTCTCATGTAGATATGGATGCACGGATTTTCCTCATGCAGATATAGAGGTAGAGATTAGCCTTATGCAAGTATAGAGGCAAGGATTAGCCTTATGCAAATATGGAGGAAGGGATTAGCCTTATGCAAGATATGGAGGCAAGGATTAGCCTCATGCAGGTATGCGGGACAATGCTTAGTCCCATACAAAGAGCGAGTAGCAAATAAGAGTAGTATATTTCTTAGCTGGAGATATATTCGGTGCCTGATAGCCTGATTGATAGTAACCTTCTCATGTGTATATACTTGTGGACGCTATCGTTACGTCAGATGTGCCTGTGTTCAAAGAAAAATGGTAAGTTTTGTGAGGGGGAGGTTGGTTTGTGCTTCTGTCTGTTGGCCTTGCTTTGCTCCGTTCTGGAGGCCTTTTCGAGTTTCCTTGGGTAAAATCTGACCATTATGGAAATAGAGTTTTCGAAAATATGCAATTATTGATAAAATAGAGTCATTTTAGAAACATATTGATATATCAAGTAATTTTAGATAAACTAGTGACTGTAACACATTTCAGAGGCATTGGAGCTTTCTCATGTTAGCATTTTGAGGGTCCTCCTCATAATTCTGCCCCAATTTGGCAGATGATCCCTCGGCCGTTTGTGAGTAATGATACTTGTTGACCCTTTCTCGGAATTTTGAGAATCCTTTTCAAAATTCTGCCCCAGTTTCTTAGCCGATTTCTGACCATCTGGTATGTGTTGGCATTGACTGGACCTACTCCGAAATTTTGAGGGTCCTCCTCAAAATTCTGCCTCAGTTTATGACTTTGGGGGGGAAATTGAAATTTTATTATGATATGACCGAACCTATAAGGCTTCCTACGTATCTCCTCTTAAACGGGAATCAGGTCAAGCGTAGTTCAATTACATCAGATGAAGAAATATAAATAGTCTAAGCATAACATCTCTTGATCGCGTCTGAATTGATTGGTTTTGGCTAGATTTCTCCATCCATCTTTGTGAGTATGAGTGTTCCTCTTGTTAACACCCTATGAACCATGTAAGGACCTTGCCAGTTGGGAGAGAATTTTCCTTTGGCTTCATCTTGGTATGGGAAGACTTTCTTTAGCACTAACTGTCCTGGTGCAAATTGCTTTGGTTTGTCTCTTTTGTTGAAAGCTCTAGATATTCTGTTCTGGTAAAGCTGACTATGACATACTGCATTCATCCTTTTTCTATCTATGAGGGCCAATTGTTCATAGCGGCTCCTTATCCATTCTGCATTGTTGAGTTCAACTTCTTGCATGATTCTTAAAGAAGGAATATCTACCTAGGCTGGGATGACAACTTTGGTACCATAAACCAGTATGTAGGGAGTTGCTCCGGTTGATGTGCGAACTGTAGTACGATATACTAACGGAGCAAAAGGTAGCTTCTCGTGCCATTGTCTATGGTTTTCTACCATCTTCCTTAGTATCTTCTTGATGTTTTTGTTGGCGGCTTCTACGACTCCATTCATATGAGGTCTATAGGCTGTGGAATTCTTTTGTTTGATTTTGAAAGTTTCACACATGGTTTTCATCAGATCAGTGTTGAGATTGGCAGGGTTATCAGTAACAATGGACTCGATAACTCTGAATCGGCAAACGATATGATCTTTGACAAAGTCTGTGATGACCTTCTTGGCTACAGCTTTGTAAGATGCAGCCTCTACTCATTTTGTGAAGTAATCAATGGCTACCAGAATAAACCTATGTACGTTTGAAGTAGTGGGCTCCGGTAATGCAGAGGCCGATAAAACCTAACGAGATGGCTAAGCGTGAATTCGAGCCCAGCCCTATCCTCAAAGTACCTTATCATCAGCACTATCTTCCAAAAGGATGGGTGAGCCTGCACCAAAGTAACCTGATATCTCCTATAGAATTCAAGCATGAACCTACCGGGGGTACCCAACATAAAAAGATACGTATACACGCTTAAACACCCCTCGGCATGGGTCATGATGCTCTCCTCTGGGGAAGGTACCTACAGTACTACTCCTTCTCCCCATCCGCAGTCTTTACTAATCATTTCGAGGTGTTCCTCACTTATTGAGGAGATGAACCTCGATACATGATCCCGTAAGTTGGCAGCTTGCTCGACTTACGATAAGCGCAAATGGCGAGACATTTCCAAGGGGAGATGGGATGCAAAGCATCATGGTAGGTGTTTAGTGGCTCATTTCCTCAGAAAAGGTACTTTCTTTTTAACACACTAACTCTGCCACCGCATGTATTGGAGATTTTCCCAAGATTAGGTCGTGCCCCCTGGGGGAGGAGGAGAGATCGCCAGCCTTGGGGCCGAGGATTGATCATAAACGTAAGGATTCTTTGATGTGTGAGGATGCTCGCAGTGGGGCGAGTCCTCCTCTGAGGTTCAAAAGTAATGGGTCGGCCGAGCTTCTGGCTTCGGAGGCTTCTGTTTTTGAAATAACACTTCATGTTCCCGTCGAAGGTACTTCGAGGGACGAGGGTCATCTGGTGCCTTCCTCCTCTCCTACTAAAGGCATTTCGGGGGAAACTAAGCCATCGGATATAGGCTCGACCTTTAGCGAGGTTCAGCGGCTTAGCTTTATGGTAAGCTTTGGTAGCCGGTATAGGCTTCTTTCGGTTTCGCGCCCTCCCTTTTTTATTGAGTTTTCTTTTGTAGGCCTTTGACAAGATTAAGTCTGAGCTGCTTCACCGTGAGGACAGTCTATAGAAAGCTTTGGATAGGGAGAAATCCCTTAGGCTCCTTTGTAAGAAAAAAGAAGGTGAGCTAGTATATCTGCGGTGCGAGGCAGATTGAAGTCGGAACTATTAAAGCTATCTCGAAAGACAGGTAACCTGCATTTTGTGTTGATGTACGGTCCCCCTTACACTTTCAGAGATTAATATTTCGATATTTCAATTGGAGAGCAAAACAAAGGAGCTGGAACGACTTTTGGGCAAAGTTGGTCGGGTCAAACGTGAGTTTAACGGGCTGAAGGCTCAGATAGATACCCATGTTGCGACGAAGGAGGTTGCTTTGGATAAGGCTTCTGCCCTCGAGGTGCAAATCCGGAACGCTTTTGCAAATGATTCTGTCAGAGCAAATATTATCACAAGGCTCGAGTCTGAGCTCTTGAAGGCGAAGGCCGAGGTTGTGAATGCTCGGGCTGAGGCTGTAATGAGCCGCACTAAGGCTGACCAGAAAGTGGTGGCCTATTTGAAGGGTGCTACTGATGCTAGAGCTGAGCTGAGGAAGGCTCTTGACTGTGAGAGCAGTAATAAAGAGTATGTGAGGTGTAAATCTGGGAGGGAAACCCTCGAGAAAGTCCATATCAGGAGCTTCGACCTCTCGAAAGAGATTAAGCAGGCGAAGGTGGAAGAATACAATGCTAAATCCCTTCTATCCGATGCCGAGGATAGCGAGGATGGGGCCGATGGGCCATAGTCCCCAAGGGGGACGTAGATTTCCTTTTCCGTTTCTGTATATAGTACTTTCAAAGTACGTTGTAAATGGAGCTTGTATTTTTTCGCATGTATGTATTAAGAGGAAACCTCACGATTTTGTTTCTTTTGCATTTCTTTTTGCCTCGATTTTAGCCAGATGAACTGGTCTTTGCATTAAAAGGAATCATTAGATTCGTGGTATAGCCCTAGGGCTCATTAGGCTGGCCCGTAGGCTCTTACGCGCTTGGTCGGTACGACCTTTTAGTGTAAGCCGGCATTTTGAGCTCTTATGCTTTTTCTTTGAGGCATATTTAGTTAATTATTTTGGGTTTAGTCTCCGAATCGGATTTTGACTCGAGCTCATTCGACCCTCAAGTTTTTGAATTTCAAGCTGGCCTTTAGGCTCTTACGTGTTGGGTCGATGCAACCATTTATGTGGGCTGGCGACATTGGCTCTTACGCTTTGGGTCGATGCGACCTCTAATATATGCTTTATTTTTTCATTGATAAGGATTGTTTTTAATATTTTTTGCCTGACTCTTCGATGGTTTGATAAAAACCTCGATTGTGTGTCGTTATATGGCGATGATCGAGCACCTCGGGAGGTTTGGCTCGGTGGCTGAGTATCTCGAAGCCTATGTTTAGGAGCTGACATAGTCGAAGCTCTTTTGCCTATGTCGAGGGTAGCATGTTTAACCGGTTCTTTCCAAAGTATATTCGAAGTAATTGAACGCATGTGATTTTATAACAATGGTCGGGCGTCCCTGAGTCGCGTTAGTTTGGTTAGTACAGCCTTGTAACCGTAGACATTTATATTTGGCTGGAGCCTTTCAGTCCCGAATGAAATAGTTTCGGCATCTATATCGAGGGTATGCCTTTTTAGGGGTCTTACAACTTCGATATATAGCCTTAACTTTAAGATCGGGTTTATGCCTTTAGTAAGGTCTTACAAGTTTTACATGCCTTTGAGGTTTTACAGTTTTGGATACTTGGACAAGTATGGTTCAAGCCTTGCTTGAGGTCTTAAATATATTGTCACTTGGTACAAGTGTGGTTCATGCCTTGCTTGAGGTCTTACAAATATTGTTGTTTCCTTATATAGGTCTTACAAGACCGAGGCTGCCCGCATGTGGTCTTATGGCCTCAGCTTTTGATAAGTCGATGGAGATGGCGATTAACGGTAGTCCACGAGTTATCGAGGATTTCTCGACTCGGGAGCCATTAGTTGTAAACTTGGTATTGCCTCATTGAGGTCTTACGATTTCAAAATTTCCGACCTGGAGGTCATGTGGCCTTGAGTTGTTGATGCCAGTCCCCGAGTGTTCGGGATGTTTTTTGGCTCTAGAGCTGTTTTGTGACCTTGTTGTTGCCTCATTGAGGGCGTACGAGTTCGAAGCTCCGACCCGGGGGTCTCACTGTTTCGAGTTGTTGACGCTAGTCCCCGAGTATTCGGGTCATTTTTTGGCTCCGGGGCTGTTTTTTGCAAAAAATATCGATCTTCCTTGAAATGCAAAATGCTTTTGGGAAGTATTCTTTGATTACTTGGTACAAGTATACATGTCTTTGCCGTTAAGGGCTCAGTTGTTCTATACGGATATAGTTCGTTCGACTGTTTGGCCCGATATAATATTTTCTTACCGAGACCCTTTTTGGCGTATCTTGGCTTCTCCGAGTAGGTGACCTTCCGAGGGGATGACCCCCAGTATTCAAGGTTGCTTGCAAAAGAAGTCTTGAATACTTTTTGATTCTTCCTTAGGTAGCATATGGATATTGCCTCGCTAAAAACCTTGCCGGTAAAAACCCTTTTTGGGATAAAAACCCAATCGAAGGAAAAGAGTGCAACGTATGCTTTTGAAACCTAAGGCCTTCGATTTGGAGAGTGCTTTGGCAGTTTTGATCGGATACCTACACTCAGGTTAGTGTAGAATGTAATTGAAAGAAAAAGGAGACGGTCATACCTTAGTGTAGAATGTGTCGACGGTGTTTCAAGCCCTGATATGCTTTAGTCGCCTGTGATGAGGACATAGTACGGTCCTCTGCTTTGTTCGTTAGGGTACAGTCGAGAGCATGCCTCGTGGTCGCTATTTCACTATTTGTTTATCCTTCAGCCCCTTTGACGGTGGAGATATTGGTATTTTGGGTTGTGCCGGCCACATTGACTGGTATGGTAGTTTCCCCTTTCGTTGTTGTATTCGCCGTGTTGAGTCTGTTGAGGACTTCGAAAGGTGGTCATAATTTGGTCAAGCAGTCCGAGCTACTCTGTCACCTTTGATCTGATAATATTGGCCGAGCTACCTGGACCCACAAGTACATGTTTAATTTGAAATGTGTTCACAATAAAAGAAGTTACCACTGTGACATTATGGGGATGGGATAGAGCCTCGAGTTCGCTTTTCCCTGTCAAGGGATGTTTTCGTTCGCATGACCGTGGGTTCCTGCAGGGCACCGACGCCTTAAAAGATCATATGGGTGACATGTTGCGGCTTATCTGCTTCACTCTCTTTGGTCACCTCTCTTTCCCAGAACTAATATTTGGCCAGATCGCTGAGGAATTCCCGGAGGTGACCTTTGCTGAGTAGTCGGGCCACTTCTTCCCAGAGTTGTCGGCAATCTTCGGTCTTGTGCCCATGCGTGTTGTGAAATTCACATACTAAATTATGGTTTCTTTGTGAAGGGTCTGATTGTGCAGGCCTTGGCTACCTGATGTCTTTGATTTTACTGATGGCAATCATGATGTCTGATATGTCGACGTTGAAGTTGTATTCCGACAAGCGAGGTGCCTCCGTCGGCCTTGTGTACCTGTCGAATCCGGATCTATTGATGAGTCCCTAGGGATTCTGGGCTCGGTCCATCCTTCGATCATTGCGAGGTATGTTGTGCCTCTGGGCGTTTCTCTTGTCTTCGGTGTATGGCTGGTACTTTTTTTATATGGATTTTGCTCATTTGCCAGAAGCTTACTTGGATATACCGAGCCCGAGGGGGCTCCTAGTTGGTCGTCATCGACCCTGATTTTTGATTGATATCGATTGTGAATGTCCGACCAGGTCACGGCGGGATATTCAACCAGATTCTGTTTCAGCTGCTTCGAAGCCACCGAGCTTTGTTCATTCAGACCTTGAGTGAAGGCCTGCACTGCCCAGTTATCGAAGACTGGTGGTAGTTCTATTCGTTCCATTTGAAATCGATATATGAACTCTTGCAGCATCTCATTCTCCCTCTGCTTGATCTTCAAGACGTCGGATTTCCTTGTTGCTACTTTGATGGCACCGACATGTGCCTTTATGAAAGAATCTGCCAGCATGGCAAATGAGTCTATGGAGTTAGGACCTAGGTTGTAATACCACATCATGGCCCCTTTCAAGAGTGTTTCCCCGAACTTCTTTAGCAAGACGGACTCGATCTCATCATCTTTTAGGTTGTTGCCCTTCACCGCGCAAGTGTAGGTGGTGTTGGGGTTCGAGGTTCCGTTGTACTTCGGAAGCTCAGGCATTCTGAACTTCTTTGGAATGGATTTTGGGGTCGCTTCATACGGGAACGGCTTTTGCACAAACTTCTTCGAGTCTACCCCTTTTAGAATCGGGGATGCGCCCGGGATTTGATCGACCCTGGATGTGTAGGTCTCTACCTTCTTGTCGTTGACTTCTATCTTCTTCTCGCCTGACTCGATCCTCTTTGTGAGGTGATCGAGGCTCGAGCATCTTTACGATGGCGGGGTTGGCTGCCGATCCATTGTTGCTTGATCTCACCGGTACTTGCTCGGCTGGGGGAGCCGTCCCCGGTGCTACCGTGCTGGGAGTTTTCTGGTGACTTTGCAGCTAAGCAATCGTCAGCTATTGCGTCTGCAACATTTCGAAAATAACGTGAAGGCTAACCTCCCGTTCTTCTCTAGCTGGGGTTTTTTGAGCTTCTTGTTGGTCTCCTTGGTGCACGCTCCTATTAGTGTGGGAGCTTACATCGACTTGTTGAGCATCGCGTGAGACTGCGTCCATATGAATTGGTTCTGGTGCGTTCTCAGGGTTTCGTGGTGGTACACCAACACCTTGAACATCCACACCATTTTCTCCATGGTTCTCAAGATTGTTGTTTACCGAGTCAGACATTTTGACCTGAAATCAAAGATCTTGGGAAAGAAAAAGTGTGAAAGATAACTTGTGTTACATAGTAAAACCAACAAGAAAATAATCACTATTATTTTTAGCCCCACGGTGGGTGCCAAACTGTTTACCGTGAAAATGGTAATAACAATTAAATTTAATTTTGTGGTTCTAAAAATATGTGATCTATTTTTATGCTAGTTGTTAGGGCAATGGATGCTAAAGTAAGAGACTAGAGAGCAAGATTATAGCTAAAAAATGATATAATAGTCAAACCGAATGGCTATCGATCGGGGCCTCGAGCTTGCTTATTCGGGGCCTTGGGGTCGAGTCTAGTGTCCCGCCGAGGGTAGTTGATGGAGACTAACAGTTATAAATAAATTAATGAAGGCTCTTTATGGCTAATAATAAGTAGTAAGTGAAGAACAATAATTAGAACATAATAAATACGAGCAATAACTAAAGTAACGAGATCAAGAGAATATGTTAGAGAGCAGAGAGAATGTTCTTATGTATTTTCTATTGAGCAACAGGTATCTATAAAATGATAAGGATTCCCTTTATATATGAGGGGAAATCCCAACATAGTCTAAAAAGCATTAGTTACAAAGATATGGGGCTGGTACAGCCATTTAATGCCTTGATTCGCTTTTTTGGCTAGTCCACTAGACTTGGACAGCTATATGTATGGGCCTTGGGAACATCACCTTGATCCGTTGAGACCGCTAATTTTCACTGCCTCGAGGCCGGTCGTTACTTACGCTACCTCGAAGTCGATCGCTGAGAACCCCCGGAGTTGACCACTGAAAACCCTCGGAATGCCTTGATGATTGTAAAATCCAACCGCCAATTTCTACCGTATACACATTTTTACAACAATGAGGGAAGCCGCTCGGTGTTGAAGTTCTTCTTTATGTTGGTCAACCTGTATATAAAGATTCTCTCGCGCGGACCTCACAGATCGGAGGCTAACATCGAGATCGTGGACAGTAGAACTGAAAAGTCTATTATGCTCAATAGTCCTCTTATACTTCTCCTCCAACTGGGCATATGTCACCCTAGCAGTAGCAAGCTCCTCAGCTTTGGAGTTAAAGGCTTCCTCCAAATTGGTCAATCTTTCAACGGAGGCAGCCTCGCAACCGGATGCAGCAAGAACGGCACCATGGACTTCAGCCCATTTGGCCCTAGCCTCTTCAAATTGAACCCTTAGTGGGGCGATCTCTTGGCTAAGGGTCTCCACCACTTGCTCACTTTGCTACAAATGAGCCTCCAACATAACGGCCTCAACAACTTTGGCTTCCAGTTCTGAGAGGCGAGCAGCAGTTTGGTCCCGCTCAACCAAAAGTTGATCCCAGTCGGAGGTAAGTTCCTTCTTTTCCCGAATCAACCTCAGAAAGCCCTCGAAAGCAAGGAAATTAGCATGCGAAACAAGAAAGGAAAATTCAAAAATAATACAAAATCAAAGATAGAAGAAATGACAAAGGAAAAGAGGAATATACCGTTGCGGCGTTGTGTATGGTATTATTCAACAAACGCTCTCCCGAGAGAGCATGTATCTTTTCCTAATCTTTTTTTGAAGCAAAAGGCTTCAGATAGTTAGCAAGTTCCACCGGTCGGGAAAATAGATTGCACCCGGTGGAGACCGAGAGAGTAATGCTCCTCCTCCTTTTGCGGATATTCTGAGGGGGCGGCATAAGTTTGCCCCAAATTCCTATGAGTTGGGGACTGGGAAGAGGAACATCCTCTTCTCGAACAGATGCGGCCGGTAGAGATGATGTAGTAGATACTGATGGAAGAATGGGTGAAGAAGGTAATTAAGCTGATGGCATTAAAGGGTGAGAAGCAGTTGCGGCAAATACAGTGCTGGTTGTTGGTTTCTCATCAACCAAAGACGGTAGGGGCCCAGTACTCAGCCTCACGGTACCGGGCGCAGTGACTGGGATTGGACAACGGGAGTTGGCATTTCCTACCATCTCAAACTCCCCTCAAAGTGGCAAGACATGTCCTTGGTTGGTGTAATTAACTCAACAGGTTGAGCATTCTGTTGAGTTGATGGGGATCGTGGTCGTCTATGTGGAGAAGCTCCCTCATCACTTGCTTCTACATCATTGTCGATCATCACGGTGTCTATGGTCGGCCCGGGTAGAGGGCTCATCACCACAACTTTTGGAGACGACTCGGGGGCGACGTTCTTCGCCCTCTAATTTTATCCCTCAGCCGCGGAGGAGCCCTTTCTATTTGGTTTCTTGTTCTCTAGCCAGAGACTCCGAGAAGAAATACATGCACCCAAAGCAGGCCTAGAGACACCTATTCGAGTAAGCGCCTCCTAAAGTAGTCTCGTTGCATCAGCAGGATCAACCAAAATGTCCTCCTCAGGGATAACAACCGAGCCCCGTGGTAGACTTGAATTCATCAAAGAGAGAAAGGATTAATTAATTTCCTCACACAAAAAAACAAAGACGAAATGAGTCTAAGTTACCATGATTTGTGGCCTTCCACCCGAATTTTATCTATTTACTCATAAAACGTTACAATCGTCCTTTAACTGTTTATCTGTAAAATGGTACAGTTGAATTTATACATGGTTTCTAGACAAGTGAATTAATTTGATCCTGAAATAGTAAAGGAATTGAACAAATACGCAATACTTAGCCTTAAGATGAAGATGAAATAGTAGAAACAGTAATTCCAGGAGTAGACAATAGCATTGAAATCAAAAAGAAAGAAGATAAAATTGTACAAAACTTCAAATAGATTATAGTGTAAGTTTGCTAGAAAATTTGAGTCCCTTACAATGATAATAGAGCTCACTATTTATACTTGTACCTAGGGAACAAGGTCCTAGGATCATGCCCTTCTTTAATGTAAATTATGAGCGTCATTGAAGAATGTGTAACAGCGGGCATGAATGATAAATTCTTTGTAACGAGCATTGTATTAAATATTGTAAAATATTCTCCATTAAACGCTACCGGGTGGCAGGCATTTATTGCATCTTTATGAGCATTATTCTTTCCGGTAACAAACAGAATAGTTGTCTTCGGTTTTAGCTACCCTCTACCATCGGCTCCACGTTTCACTCTCTAATACATTTACTTAACATAACATATTTTACCCTATACAACCTCACGTGTTCTTCAACTCTCTGAGATGGATGACACCTCAGTGTCCACGTCAAGTTTTCTGTAATAAATCATTATCATTTTATTTTTTACATTATTTTAAAAAATTAATCTTTTTTATTCCACCACTTTCCTTCTCCCTCAGCCATCTGTATTCTCCCTCATTCCCTACACATTAACCAACACCTTCAAATTTTTTATATTTAACCACTAATTTAAAAAATCGCCTAATTGGGGTCCCTCTTTGATTACCCTTCACCTACAAAGCTTCTTCACAACCAACACTCCACTATAACACCCCAATCAACCACCAAAAGAATCGCCCATCAGAAATGACCACCCAAAAGACCAACATCACCCAAAACTTCTTGAAATTTCACTACAAAAAAACTAACCGAAAACAGGTTTCATCGGCGATCTTCTTCCACTATTTCTATTTCTTTTCTTTCCAAAGTCTATCTTCTAAGTTGGGTAATGGAGATGTGGGAAAAAGATTTTCCCAAATATTTGCTGCCATTTTGGTAATGGTTTTGGATCTATGCTGACGAAGGATGTTATTGGTGGATGAAAAGGTGGTGGAGGAGGGTTATGTTGTGGTGAGTTTTGGGTTCAAATGGCGTAGGGGGGAGCAATGTGAATGTAGGGAGATGGAGAAAAACTGGGGGAGGGGGGGGGGGGTGAGAGCAAAGTGAAAGAAAAAACACTCTTTGACCTTTCTTTATTTATTTTTTATATTTTTATTTTTCTTCTTATTTTTTCCCTTATTTTAATTATTTTTTTGTTTAAATATTTATGTTCATGCTCCTTATACGTGTGAAATACATGTATTTTGTCTAGTTCAGCAATTAAGTTACAACATAGACTTGGTGAATGGTAAGAGGGGTTTAAAATATTAGCTTTGAACTACTATAAGTGTATGGATGAAACTTTATATTGAGTACGGGAATCGGGATGACAAACGCAAATAAGTACAAGTGTCTATTTGGATATTCTACCTAAAAAGGTAAGTATTATTTTCATAAAATCTCCTCTATTAGTCATAGCTAATAACTATCTAATCTCACAATCTAAAATCTCAAAGTCTTTCAAGTAAAGTTGCATGCATTGGCTGATGTGCATGTGAAGATCTTGTAAGATGATGTCTCGCATGATGTGTCACAAGCAGGGAAAGCAGGGAACTTTATATTGAAAGTCATCGCTTTATTGCTTAAGGCGATGACGCAATGTCAAGCGAAGAATACTCGTCTTCATAGGCGAATCAATGGGCTTCAAAGAAGTTTGCTCTTCATATAATGGCACACCGTTCTCCCAATGAGATGCGCACAATTCTTTAAATCTCAATTTCAAGGAGTTGGATTAATGTCAGTATTGTAATGTACTGGATTATGAATTTATTTATTTTAATTGAAATTTGAATATTATAGTATTAAATTCATATATGTTTGGTATTTTTTAATCTGTCACAAAATGTGCATTTCACTTTATTGGAAAGTGTGTGCCTCACTTCTCACTTTTCTTTTCAAGCTTCGTAGATCTTGTCACGCTGCCAGCGTGACGCTGGAAGAAACTTCCCACTTGATGGGTTTTGCCACTTTTTATTTGACTGCTCTCTCCATCTTTTCTGACCTATCTCTCCTTATCAAGCAATGTACCCGTCCTCCTTGCTGGATTTGGCACAAATCCTATATCATAATGCAAGATGACATAACTCAAAAGAAGGTGAAGCTACGTGACACAGGTTTTAATTAATTAAACCTTCAAGCTAGTGTGCTTAAGTTCAAGTCGTAAAAATAAGCAGCGTTGGCGGTAGGATGGCAAACGGTGTGGGGCGATAGCGGTTGCGGGGCACACCCGCGCACACCCACGAAGACTCTAATCCGCCCTGCCCCGCAAAATAAAATTTACTGTTTTTAACCGCCCCGCATATTTGTTTTTAATTTTTTTTTAATTTGGTATCTTTTAATAAACCAGATGCAGGTACTAAAAACTACACAATCACATGTATTTTGACAATGTCAGTCTACCAATAAAATGGAAAATAAATAAATAAGAGAACCACGAAATTGAATGGCCATAAAAAACTTTCCAACTAAAATTGATACATTTTGGATAATTACATTAACAATAAAACTGGTTGTGATAAACAAATTCTTTTTTCTTGTAAAATAACTGATCTCCTTTAGTTTTTTGTTGTTTAACTTTCCAATCTCTAGCTTTGAAACTCTACTGGATATGGCATATATTATATACATTGGTCCAATAGATCACATGAAACTTATTTGGGACATTTACGTAAGATTTCTCTCATTGTTATTACTATTACTTACTAATATTTAGACAAATCAAAACTGGAGCGGACACAATTCTCACTTCAAAGGCTTTGGAACATAACTACTCAAATGGAAAACGAAGACACAAAATTCTTCTCCTTACACGATCTTTTCTGGCATAGAAAATGGAACATCATAGCATACTAGCATAGACTTTTAGTTCAAGATTTAGATTTTAAAAAACCCGCAACCCGCGACCCCTCCCCTCCCCCCCCTCCCCCTGCGCGTTAGTTTTTTAAAAAAAAATTAGGCCCCGCCCCGCAAATATTGTAACCCGCCCAGCCCCGCGAATGCTGAAAACCGCCCCGCCCCGTCCCGCCCCGCACCGCCCCATTTGTTATCCCTACTTGGCGGAATAAGCAGTCCAAAGAAGAAGCAAGACCTTAGTAAGGGAAAAACGTAGAAGAAGATAGGATCATAGGAGAGGAAACTGTTGCGTTTTTATTAATGGGTGTGGATAGGAAATGGAAGAGGCACCTCTTGGATTGCACCTATTCGTCTCACCCTTTCATTGTCTATAAATTTAGAGGTTTGGCCTCATTTTTAAGATATGAAAAATCTGAAATCTTCTCCCTTTTCTATATTGTTGCATTATTTTCTAAATAAACATAAGTGTCGAGTGTAATTTACTCTGTTTGTTGAGTTCGCTGAAGTTTTGTGATTTGAAGTGCCGCTATCACAGAATAATTATTCCGTTCTATCCTGGAAGGAATTAATCCGTATACCTTGGGCAACAGTGAGGAGATTAAATTCCTTAGGACACACTGTAAATTCAGTGAACTCGGAATTATTTTACGATTTATTTATTGAACTAACGTTTATTTGCTTTTCTATTTTTCAGATTTTGAACATAATAAAACAAACCATCTTAAGGAATTTAATATTTATTTTCTGTGTTGGTCTTAACATCAGTTTGTTTTGGAAACTAAACGAGAAAGAGATTATCATTGAAAAAATGCCGTCTTTTCAATTAGCCTGCGACAATTTTCAGAGATGTACTCAATGCGAGTTGTTGGAGGAAAGCCCATATCGAACGCCTTTCTATTGAGACAAGGGAAGTTCACGTCGGTGATTCACAAGTCAAGTGTGTGTCTCTGATGGTCAAAGATGTAGTTGTCACTTGACTTGAATAAGAAATAAGAAATTACACAAGCACATAAGGTTGGCTAATTATAAAATGCAAAACATACTGAAAGTGAGGCAGTCGTTGCTTAGAAGAAATTAAAGCTGTTACAGAACCCTATGTCTTAGGTGCTCCTATGAGTGTTTACCTTGAAAAATGGTATTAACAATTATATTTGATTTGTGGTTCTAAAAATACGTGATTTATCTTAATACTAGTTGTTACGTGGATAATGCTAAGCGTAAATGAATCAAGAAATGATAAGCAAACCAATGTGGTCACAAGATTGAGGGCCTCGAGCTCAGCGATATGGGACCTCGAGGGCAGCCTTTAAAGATTGATAACGAACAATAAATGAGGAATAACGGATGAACACAATAAATGAGAAGCAATAAATGAAGAACAATGCAATAAATCTGTAGGGTAATTGTTGAGTATGTTTAGACTAGAAAGGCATAGAATATTCTATTGTATTCAATATTATTATCTGTTGTAAAGTAAAAAAAAAAAGTTCCCCTACAAGAATGTTTGGTTCCCCTTTATATAGGAGGGGTGAATCCCAATACAGTACAAGTCTAATCATGATAGAGAAATACTGTTGGTACAGTTGTGTAATGGCCTAGCACGGATTGGTACTATCTCTCGCAGAATTTGTCAGCTTTAATCGCGTGCCCTCAGGAGTTTCCCGCCTCTTTATGGCGATCGCAGATTTTCATGCTGCCTCGGGGTACGTTGTGGTTAGTGTTCGATATACTCCCCTCGAGGCGAGTGCTTTGGGGACAAGCCTTAGACCGTACTCCGAGCCTATCGAGGTCGGGCTTAAGACGCCACAGAAGCCTTAAAATCGGTCTTCCCTGATTTTTACCGTATACAGATAGTCTCTGCATTCTTTGGAATGAAATAACAAGGAACGATTTGAATTCTTCAACTCTTCAATGCCTCAATCATTACGTCAGTTATGTCATGTGAGCAGTTGATGTGACAAAAAGGGACGTTCAAAAGCCACGTTCGCACGACTCTTGAAAAGCCTTGAATTGATTAAGACAGTTGGCCATCCTTTGGCTTTCCCCAACGCGCACTACTAGCCCCTATAAATACTCCAATCCTTCACTCCTTACTCTTCATCACATCTCCAAACTTTCAACAGATTTTCTGACTTCTTTCTTATGTTCGTCTCTCATTTAGTTTTCTCTTATCCTCTTAAACCTTTCAGTAAAGATGGTAAAGACCTGTAGAACCATTCCCCAAGGTGATAAAGTTTCTTCATCTTCACGCTCGTCTAAGGGCAAGGCCATAGTACCTCCTCGTCTTGAAGAGTGCGTCCCCGAACCCTGTGAAACATCCTCCGATTTCACGGTTGACAAGCCTTCTTCAAAACCGAGGTGGTATGAACCCATGTCCTGATACATTAGCCTGATAACTGACATTGGGAAGGTGAAAGCCGATTGCCGCTGGGGAGAGGCGGTGCAAGTGGAGATTCCTTCTCGGGAGGAAGATGTACTGACACACAAGCCCGGTTTCCTTAGTGTATACACATATCCTTTTACCCTAGGTCCGATAGAACCATCCTCACCGTCGATAGGCCCCTTAATCCTCGATTTCTGCAAACAATATCGGGTGACACTCGGACAAATCGATCCATCATTTTGGCGCATTTTTTACATGATTAGGCACTTTGCAAACATGGTTGAGGGGATGACTTTTACCCTTGACCATCGGATTAGGATGTATAGTCCCCGACTTTATTGAGGCGGTCTTATTAAGCTTCAATGTCGGGCCCAGATGATTCTCTTTGCTTGTAATAACGAAGGCAAGGACAGAGGGTGAATGAACAGCTTTGTCCGAGTTAGGACCTCAGATCTAATTACTGTTGAAAGGATACCATTCCCAGAGGAATAGAATATGAATCGTAAGCGAGTTTGCTAATTAAATATTTTCTCTCTCCTTTGGACCATATTCCCCTTGAACTGACTCCCTTTGATGATGCAGCTATTGTGTGGTACCACGATGTGGTTAAGGATCTCTCGCCTGGGTTCGCCAGCTCGATTAGACTTGCTCGTATGCTAAGCACATGTGGCTTGACCTGGCCAAGACCCGATGGAAAGCTAAAAATCATAGTGAGGTTTTTCTTCTGCCGTACTTGAGCTCTTTACAAGAGATATCCCTTAACTGTATTCTCATGTTTTGTACCTTCTTTTTGTGTTTGTGCAGGCATGGGAGAGGCCTCGTTGATGAGGGAGTCCCCCTCCGGGGAGGCAGGTACCCCAAAAATCACTAAGGAGAAGAAGAAAAAGAGAAAATCACTGACTAAGTCCCCAAAACCGAAGAAGGATAAAACTCAAAAGCTCAAGGTCGATTCAGCGGCCCTAACTTCGGAAGTAGTAGAGAGCCTCCGAGCTGGGGGCGAAGAGAAAGATGACTCCCCGCTAGCGCCTAGGGAAAGAGGAAGCGTGACTTCTTCGGACCTTGCTGAGTCGATGGTTGTTGAGCCGACGACAAATAAACTAGAAGTTGTTGATGTTGTCCCACCTCGGGCCGAGGAGGCTCTCGAGGGTGAATTAGATGATGTCCCTAAGACAGTCAACGGCCAAAATGTTTCCCGAGCCGAGGGGCATTCAGTAGATGAGTTAGGGGATACCAGTTCTTGGCTCCTCGGAGGCAAGAGAAGGCCCCGATCGATCCATCTGGAGTTATTGATATGGGTGATTCTCCGCCAGGCCCGGCATTCCTTCCGAGGGAGACATGACATGGCCGTAATAGAGAGATTTCTGATGCAGGTGTGTCCCTCAGAGAAAATGACGTGTTTGAAGGACTCTTCACTAGGGTCGAAGAAAACCCCGAGATTAATGCCTCGCTCTTTTTTTAGGAAGCCGAGAGGCTCCGTAAACAGGTAATCTTCCGTCGACAATGCTCTGAGCTCCAATATTCATCTTCCTGATTTTGTTCTTTCATGCTTTCAGGCTATATTGCTTTACAATCAGGCCTTTGCTAAGTCCCAAACTGATTGACCCATTGTGAGGGAGAGTGTAGGAGGCTCTCATCATAGGCTAACGAGCTCAAAGCCCTTTTTACCAAAAAGGAGGAAGAACTCCATGGCCTTCGGGCTTGTTTGGGGACGGTGTCTCGAGAGCGAACCGATCTTGCCGAGCAGGTAATACAGTCTTCGTATGTTTTTATTTTTGTGCTTCTCTAACTTTAGCATTTACCGCCTTTGGTTTGATTTTTGTAGCTTGAGAAGAAAGACGTCCTGATGAGGGAGGGGCTCAGAGCCAGGGATATTGAGATTCTCGGGCTCAAGCAGCATGTGGACGAGATAACCTCCGAGAGAGATACCCTCCAGGGGAAGTTGACCTTGGTTGAGCATCATCTTCAGGATGCAAGGGCGGATAGTAACAAGTATAAGGATATCCATGTTGAATCGGTCGCCATGCTATCTGCAGCCAAGTCTGAAGCCGTTGCCCTCATATCCACGTACCGAGATGCTGTTGTTGCTGCAAATGCTCGAGCCCAGAAGGTATCTGAAGAGGTCGAGCTTGAACTGACCCGAGCCCTGAAGCATTCCCAATTAATATCTCGGAGAAAGGCTCTTTAGGATATACATGCAGGGGGCATCGATTTGTCTGCTGAAATCGAGAGGGTGAGGGCCCTAGAGGAAGAATCGGCGGTTCTGCTTTCTTCCGATGATGGTTCAGACAGTGGTTCGGCCAGCGGCTCGGAGGATGATGAAGATGAAGGTGAATCCCCCAAAGGGGAGAAGGCCGTTGATGTTCCGGGGTCGAGGGTTAGGTCGTTGAAGGCACAACTCCTTAGGGAGCTCCGTCCGGTCAAGTGGCCCCGACAGTAGATTAGGTTTTTCTTTGTTTTTGTATAATGGGCCCCTCGTGGACTTTGTAAACATATTTTATTAATACAAGAATTTCTTTATTTCGCCTTCAATTTGCATTGAAATCCAAGTGTACGACTCTAACGATTAGTCCGAATATCAGACCAGGAACGTAATAAACCCTTAGGTTTTTAATTGATTGATATGATGCTTCTTAAAGTCCTTTGTTATCCCTCGGACTAAGCTTGGATCGATCTGATGCGAACTTAGGTCACCGGGACTTCTGAGTTCGAGTTGAGTGAGAGTTAGGTCTCGATTTTTGAAATAAAGCTTAGCCTTTTTAGGCCTTATTGATAGTCCTCGAGTGAGAATTTTCTCGAACTTAGGTAGCCTTTGGACTTAGCAACCGGGAGTATTTGCTCGATCATCTGAAAATAAAGATAGCCCTTAGGCATTTACAAATAAGCCCCGAGTGAGAGTTTTCTCGAGCTCGGGTAGCCCTTAATTGAGTGAAAACTTGTTTGAACTCGAAATAAAGATAGCCCTAAGGCTTTATTAATAGTCCCCGAGTGAGAACTTGCTCGAACTCGGGTAGCCCTTGGGCTTAATAGTCGAGTGAGCATTCGTTCAAACTCGAAATAAAGATAGCCCTGAGGCTTCTTTAGGCTGGCCTTGAGGCTCCGCGTTGGCCCTTAGGCTCTTTAGGCTGGCCCTTAGGCTCTTACGCATTGGGTCGATGCGATCTCTAATATGGCTATATTTTTCCCTCATTTTAGCTAAAGACTTTTGAAGTTTTTGTTATGCCTTGGCATGTTTTATGTTCGTTCGACTCTTCGATGACTCAAACGATAACTTCGATTATGAGTCGATATGTGACGATAGCTGAGTACCTCGGGAGGTTCGCTCGAAGGCTGAGTTCTCGAAGCCTTTTCATCAAAGGCTGATTATTTTCGAAGCCTTTTTATTGTTCGGAGTTGATATTATCGAAGCTCCTTTGCTTATGCCGAGGGTAGCCTGATTATCCGGGTTTTTTTAGAAGTATTTGGAGGACTTTAGTTTTATGACGGTAGTCGAATGTCTCCGAGCCGCGTTAATTCGGTCGTAGCCTTTTAGTTCGACTGTAGTCTTTATGTTTGGATGTAGCATTTAGTCCCCCGGTGCGGTGACCTTGGCGTCTATATCGAGGGTATTCCTTTTTAGGGATCTTACAAGTTCGAATATATAGACTTGGCCTTCATATCGAGGTTATACCTTTTTAAGGTCTTACAAATTTGAGTACGCCTCGTTGAGGTCTTATAAGCTCGGTATCGCCTCATTGAGGTCTTATAAGTTTGGGCATGCCTCGTTGAGGTATTACAGGTTTGATGTTGCCTCACTGAGGTCTTCCGAGCTCGAAGTGGCCTTATTGAGGTCTTACGAATTCGAGCTTTTGATGTCTTCGATGAGCTGACTGTTGGTGACAGTCCCCGAGTGTTCGAGGATTACTAGCCCATAAGCCGTTTTTCGTGAAAGTAGTAAACGTTTTTGAGGCACACAACATTTTGACAAGCAGAGAGGCTTCTTTGATTACATGATATATGTGCACATGTTCTTGCCTTTGGAGGCTCGATTGTTCTACATGGACACGGTCCATTCGACCGTTTGGCCCAATACAATATTTTCCTATTAAGGTCCCCTTAGGCGTAACTCGATTTTTTTGAAAATATAACCTCTGAGGAGGATGCCCCCTAGTTTTCGAGGTTGATTGAGAAGAAGCCTTGAATACTAGTTGAGCTCTCCTTAGGTAGCGTATAGATGTTGCCTCGTTACCTCGCCAGTAAAACCCATTTGGGATAAATCTCGATCGAAGGGAAAAAGAGCACAATGCATGCTTTAAAACCCAAAGTTTTCGAGCTAGAGGGTGTTTCGATTCCTATCAATCGAACACCTGCAATAAGTTAGTATAAAACATAAATGAAAAGGGAGAAGGTTATACCTTAGCAATAATAGTGTTTGAGCATCGATATTTCCAATTGCTTGGAAGTTGCTCGCCTTTCATGGTTCCAAGTTTGTAGGACCCTTTGCCTACTACTCCGAGGACGCGGTACGGTCCTTCCCAGCTTGGGCCTAGCTTCCCTTTATTTGGGTTTCGATTGTTGAGGGCAATGTCACACCTCCTTTTTCACTACCTACACCCCCGGAAGAGGGCGTAAAGGAGTTTTTCCAATTAAAGGACAATCGGAACGAGATTAATTATTAATTATTTAGAGTCGCCACTTGGAAAATTAATGGTGTCCCAAGTCACCGGTTGGATCCCGAACCGAGGAAATTTATGACTCTTTAACAGTCCGCGAACCAGAAATTCGAGTAAGGAATTCTGTTAACCCGGGAGAAGGTGTTAGGCATTCCCGAGCTCCGTGGTTCTAGCACGGTCGCTTAACTGTTGTATTTGATTTTATCTGATTTTAATACATGCTAGCTTATGTGCCTTTTATTTATAAACCGCTTTTTATTATAATTATTTTTTAAAGAATTGCGATGTCATGAAAACGCGTTTCGAACTACGTTGCAATCAATGCACCTGTAGCTATCAACACATTTCAACTTCATCGAGATTTGGATTTGGGTCGCATCAATGCGCACACGAGTTTAAGAAGGTAATTTTATTAAGAGCGTGCTTAAAGATTCTATCGTATTGTTATTTCGGGAAAGGCGGTGAAATTCACTAAATATCCTTTCCAAGTCTACGCAATGAAATAATTGTGTTGTTAACTACTTGAGGATTCTAATTGATTAGGCCTACAATTTGTTGAATTTGAAGTTGAAAATCCGGACAGAAATACCAAGCGAATGGGCCCTGAGCTCACAAAGCCCAACCAGGCCAAAGCTGCGGACACAGCCCCTTAGAGCACGTTGGTGTCGGGCACAAAGCAGGCCCAACACTTGGCTTGCATTCGCACAGCCCAGGGATTGAATCCTTGGGCCCCTTTTGACTTAACTAAATTCTTGGACTTCCAGCCGGAATGCCAGGCCCAAAACTGGCCCAATATAAGGCTATTAAGCATGGGATTTACCAGCCCAAACTTAAAATCAACCATACGTATGGACTACAAATCAACTGCAACTTTTGCAAATTTAATTTCAGCAGACTGTGAAACTTAAGCAGATAGACAATGACAATTGTATAAACATGAAATGCTCAATTTAAATAACCCACACCCTGAACTATATACATGAGCCTGAATACCCAACGATCTACTTACTAACTAAAATAATCAAAATCATGATGGGCAATTCATCAATCTCAATTATACAACTTAGTTATTGGCTCGAATCAACCCCAATTAAATCAATTGGTAATAGTCAGACAATGTTAACAAATTAAACTATGAAAGGGTAATCAACAGACAATGTTTCTAAGGCAACAGAATTCAGTAACATTCTCATTGTTCTTCACTTCAAACTTGGCTTCACATAGATGAGTGTCAAGGAAATGTACCTGGGAATTACAATGAAAATAGAGAAAAGGAGAGGTATCAGCTATTTTCAGCAGCAACAAACAACAAACCCAGTAATGTTGCACCACAGAAACACAGGCAGATTGTTTTGAAAATCAGAAATGCAAGCCAATTCCCCCAGATCATTCTTAACACACCCCTATCCCTCACAGCTGAAGACCAAAACTAGTGATGAGGCTCTGAAACTGTTTCAGATTTCCATATTTGGGTGTTTTTATTTTTGAATACCCTCAGAATTGAAATGCTAACTAAAAATAAAAGCTTAAATTAAAACTTTTAAGGCTCAAGGCAGAAGATAGAGCAGACCCCCTTTCCCAGGGCATCTAGTGCCCTTTTATAAGCAAACCCAAAGAGAATAAACTAAGTTCTGATTTTCTAATTAGTCCCTCTCTATTTTCACTTTGGTCCCTCTATTTTTATCTTGCTAAACAAGTAACTGCAGTATACTTATTAAAATTTACACTTGAAACCCATTATAGAAGGTCCTAAAGCATTCCTCTACCCATACAATACCCATACTGCCCTTCCCTATACCTTGATATTACTATTCCTATCAGAACTACACTTTTCCATACCCAGATTACCCCTGAAAGCCTTTCAGAATCACGGACCCTACCCTTATCCTTAATAACTAAACCCAATACCCTAACCCAGTCTGAAACTAACTAAAATCAATTATCTAGCAATCAGAAATCAACTAAAATTAATCACCTAACAATCAGAAACCAATTAATCAGACTAACTGACCCCATTATGTTCAATTAACCAACTCAAATAAGCTAAACGAAAATAAACTGTGCTTATGCTACCATGATTTACATTAAAAGAACTTAAACTAATTATGAAATTATAATCATTCAACCAACTAACAAACTCAGAATCAACAGTAATTAACAGAACTTAACTATCACAATTAAACCATAAGATTGACAGAACAATAATGAAACAACGACTGCAAATAATATTTTAATCATGCGAGTAAAAGAAGCAGTAAAAAAAAGAACAGAAAAACTCACAAAGGCAGAAAGGGGGTCCGGCCAGTCATAACATCTGAATCCTTTCAGATTTTTTACGCGTAACACCCCTAACCATGTGTTCTTACACGAGAACACATGGTTAAGGGTACTACGGTTCGAAATCAAAAGGATTTAGTTTTAGGGTTTGGTAAGCAATTCTTAGATCTAAGATTTGGGTCGTTTTAAGGTGATTTGAAAGGAAATAGCCACAGGTTAGTGTTGAGGAAGGGCTGGGGGTTGTAGGGTGTGATTTTGGGCTGATCCGGACAAACTGGCACCTGGCCGGAAAACTTCAAATCAAGATTCGAAGAGTTCCGACCTTATTCGAGGCAAACCAATGAGTGTAATAGAAAGAGGAGGGTGAGGGGAGCCCATGGTGTTAATTTCAGGGTGAACGGCATAGTTCGCGTTCACCGCCGGCAAGGAATTTTAAGGCGGCGCGGATTAGGGTTTGGGGAGAAGGGGTGGGGTGAGGAAGACGATGTAAATGGGGTAGGGGGTCTGGTTTGGACACTTAAATACTTGAAACCTCGTTAGATCCGGACCGTTGGATTGATGAGATCCAATGGTCCTGATCCAAAGGCCCTGAAACGATGTTGTTTCATTAAAAGGGGGCGGACCGGGTAGGGATTTGGGCTGGGCTGAATCGGGGTGTTCTTGAGGCATTTGGGCCAAAGTAATATATGCAGAAATGGCCCAAATTTTAAATCCCAAACAAACCATTTTTCATTGTATTTTTCAATTTTCTTTTTGCAATCTTGTATATTTTTTTTTTGTATTTATTTTCTGATTTTTTACAAAGTAAACTAACAATTAAGCTACAACCAATTAACGCCTAAATTTAAACTTGACAACCATTTGCGATTGTCTCACAATTAAAATAATAAAACGTTAAAGTGAACTATTTTTGTCGTTTTCTTCATATCCTATTCTAAAACAAATTAATCCCTAATTAATACTAAAGTATAAAATTAAATCCTAAATGCAACATAAATGCGTATTTTTTGTATTTTATAAAAATTAACACGCACAAAATAAAAATGCAACAACTATCAGAAGATGACACCAAAAACGCACAAAAATTGTAAAAATAAAGAAAAATTATTTTGTTTGGAATTTTGGGAATTATTCATATATAGGGCAAAAATCACGTGCTCACAGCTGCCCCTCTTTGTTCGGAAACGCGAAAGGTTTCCGGGCAAAGACAAGTGAGCAAATACGAGCGATTTTTGCTCGTTTGCAAATTCTGCGTGAAGCATTTTGAAAAGCTTGACCGCATCCTGCTTCAGAGGTTGCCTACATATCGTGGGCTAAACAGGAATCAGGTCAGTGTAGTTCGGGAGTGTGTTGTAGCTGGGACTACCAGGAACTGTGACTCGCTGTGCTTATTGCTGTTATTGTTGCTGACCTCCCTTATTATATCGTGCCAAAGATAAAAGAAGCTAAACTAACTATGCTCTATGAATTATAAAAATCCTATCTAAATTCTTCAAACTTGCTCTTGCACTTCCTTGTTGCCTTGTTCTTTCTCGATAAAAATACATATTGTTATTCCCTGGTTGACCGAGATGTTATTCCCTTTCTCCCAACTGCTGATCTTATATAAACTCGAACTTGAATGTATTCCTCTGTTATTCAGGTGGGCTCCTGACAGCTGAAACTCGAAATACGTGTCTCTGTTTTCCAGGCGGACTCCTGACTTCCCAAAACTTGAACAGTATGTCTCTGTTCTCCAGGCGGACATCCTGACTTCAAACTTGAAAAGTATGTCTCTGTTCTCCAGGCGGACATCCTGACTTTAAACCTGAAAAGTATGTCTCTGTTCTCCAGGCGGACATCCTGACTTTAAACCTGAAAAGTATGTCTCTGTTCTCCAGGCGGACATCCTGACTTTCGGGTATTTGAACTACATCCTATTATACAGGAAGGTCCTGACAACTTACACTTGTTCTAATCATGCCAACTTTGTAATCAGATTCGATTCCCCTTATGAATTTCAAGATTACCTTGTATTCAACCAAACCGCACTTTGCAATTCCCATTTTCAATGACTAACTTTCTGCCCCTGTTACAATCAAAGAAAATTTCGTCAGTTTAAAATGGTGGTTAGTTGATGGCATTTTTGCTGAAAAATCCTTCCCCTGCATTTCTTTGTGTTGACCGACTTCCACATGCTGTTTCTGTACCCCTTGACTTTCTGACCGATTTTTAAATTTCCCGACATCCAGCGACCTAAGTGTTTTACACCCCTGCTGTTGTTTTACTCTTCTGACTTTTTTTTTGAGCTTTGCCTTTCCCCCGACACTTCCCAATCATGTCCCCGCTGAAACCTCCGTTAATTTCCCCAATTTCTGACCACCTGAATGCTTTTGTACCCATACTGTTGTCTCATCTTTCCGGCCCTTTTGCCTGAACCTTCACATTTCCCATAACATTTCCCAAATATTCTACCGATGCAACTTTTCGGCGACTTCCCCTATTCCATTTACATCACGTTGTTTTTGACATGCTCTGACCACGTTGTGCTTTACAATTCCAGAAGCTGGTAGTGAGCTCTGAAGTCCCTTCTGTCTGCTTTGACCAAAACTAGCACTGGAATATCTCTGCTAGATAAACCCTTAACAGAAAAATGAAATGCGACGATTTTTGAGTTAAGGGTAAGAAGAATCCTCAACCAGATGACTATTTTTAAGAAGAGAAGGAAAAGAAACTTATCTGAGCGAAATAGCTGGTACCCATGGCCATGACATGCATTTTGGATTAATCGGCCCAATCTGTCCAAATAACCAACTTCCAATTGCCATAACACCTTCGCCTCAAGGTGCCCGCGAGGGTTTTCACCAATAAGACTCTCTCGTTTATTATTTCTCTCAGCTCTCGTCGCCTTACGGTGCCCGTGAGGGTTTTCACCGATAAGACTCTCTCATTTTGCTTTCGTTCTTTCTTGTTTGAACCATAGTGTCGCCACTGATACGAATTACCGTCACCTGTTCGACTTGGCATTTCTTAGAGATTGAGCAAAAGGTCTTTCTTTGGACCGTAATGTAGGCTTTTGGATGGGGTTAGAAAGAGAGGTATAAAAGGCTCAAAATAATTCGAATGGGTTCAAATTACAACTTTCGGAATCCGACTTTCATAACAATCACAATTTCTGCCCCAGTTTCTTGCTTGGGGATTTTAGAATTTTTATTTGATATGACTGAACCTCGGAGTAAGGCTGCCTACGTACCCTTTCGGGATCAAGTCAAACGTAGTTCACTATATTTTAACTTTGTCGTTGTGATTTTCTTTCTTTCCTTTTCTTTCGCTTTTATTTCTTTCTTTTCCTTTTTTTCTTTTCTTCTCTTTTTTTTTCTTTTTTTTTCTTCTTCTTTTTTTTTTCTTCCTTTCCTTTTTTCTTTCCTTTCTTTTCTTTTCTTTCTTTTTTTTCCTTTTGTTTTTCTCTTCTTTCCTTTATGTTCGGCACCTGTGTTCTCTGATAGTGCCGCTGATTCCGAAAGAGGGGTATGAAAAATAAGTAAGGCTCGAAGGGGGATAACAAGGGATAAAAGTGTTTGGATAGCAGGACAAAATGCCTTCATCATTTCAATCTTTAAGATATGCCAAATACAAACAGACATATTCAGAAAAATAAAGAAATCATACATAATATCTTTTGACCGCATCGGAATTGATGGCCATTTCTACACATTTTCCTTCCACATCGGTCAAATACAATGCTCCGTTAGACAACACTCTGGTTACTACAAATGGTCCCTGCCAGTTTGGGGCAAATTTTCCTTTTGCCTCAGCCCAATGAGGCAAGATCCGCCTCAGGTACTAATTGCCCGACTTCGAATTTCCTTGGACGTACCTTTTTGTTGTATGCTCTTGCCATTCTTCGTTGGTACAGTTGGCCATGACACACTGATGCCAATCTTTTCTCATCGATCAAACTCAACTGCTCAAGACGGCTTTTCACCCATTCATCATCATCGATCTCAGCCTCTGCAATGATTCGCAGAGATGGGATTTCCACTTCTGCGGGTATTACTGCCTCGGTACCGTATACCAATGAGTAAGGAGTCGCCCCTACCGAGGTACGCACGGTGGTGCGATATCCTAACAATGCAAAAGGCAATTTCTCGTGCCATTGTCTAGATCCTTCAACCATCTTCCGGAGTATTTTCTTTATGTTCTTATTGGCCGCTTCAACCGCACCATTTGCCTTGGGACGGTACGGAGTAGAGTGCCTGTGAGCAATCTTAAACTGCTCACATGTCTCCTTCATCAAATGACTATTAAGATTAGCCCCATTATCTGTGATGATTACCTTTGGGATCCCAAACCGACAGATGATATTTGCATGCACGAAGTCAACTACAGCCTTCTTGGTCACAGACTTGAATGTCTTCGCTTCCACCCATTTGGTAAAATAATCTATAGCTACCAAGATAAACCTGTGCCCATTTGATGCTGCTGGATCAATTGGCCCAATAACATCCATGCCCCATGCAACAAAAGGCCATGGCGCGGACATCGTATGTAATTCTGATGGTGGAGCATGAATCAAATCTCCATGTATTTGGCATTGATGACACTTACGCACAAAACTGATACAATCTCGCTCCATCGTGAGCCAATAATAACCTGCTCGGAGAATCTTCTTTGCTAGAACATACCCACTCATATGCGGTCCGCAAACTCCGGAATGCACCTCAGTCATGATAGTTGTGGCCTGCCGTGCATCTATACATCTCAACAAACCGAGCTCTGGCGTTCTTTTGTACAGTACTCCTCCACTAAGGAAAAACCCACTTGCCAACCGTCGAATTGTTCTTTTCTGATCACCGGTGGCCTGCGTTGGATACACTCCCGCTTTGATGTACTCTTTGATATCATGGAACCATGGCTCTCCATCGATTTCCTCTTCTATCACATTGCAGTAAGCATGCTGATCACGGACTTGAATCTGCAATGGATCAACATAGGCCTTATCTGGATGGTGCAACATTGACGCCAAAGTAGCCAAAGCGTCAGCAACCTCATTATGAATCCTTGGAATGTGTCTGAATTCTATGGCCTGAAAACGCTGGCAAAGCTCATGCAGACACTGCCGATACGGTATAAGCTTCAAGTCCCGTGTTTCCCATTCCCCTTGAATCTGGTGTACCAGTAAGTCCGAGTCACCCATGACCAAGACTTCCCGTACACCCATATCCACAGCTAATCTCAATCCCAATATACACGCCTCATATTCTGCCATGTTGTTTGTACAGTAGAAACGAAGCCGAGCTGTAACAGGGTAATGCTGACCTGTTTCCGAAATAAGTACTGCTCCTATTCCCACACCCTTCATATTTGCAGCCCCATCAAAGAAAAGTTTCCATCCCGACTTCTCAGCTTGTTCTAATTCTTCAATGTGCATTATCTCTTCATCAGGGAAATAAGTTTTCAAAGGCTCATAATCTTCATCAACGGGGTTCTCAGCCAAGTGATCGGCTAATGCCTGTGCTTTCATGGCAGTCCGTGTCACATAGACAATGTCGAACTCTGTAAGTAAGATCTGCCACTTTGCAAGCCTTCCTGTGGGCATGGGTTTCTGGAAAATATACTTCAACGGGTCCAAGCGAGATATAAGGTAAGTGGTGTAAGATGACAAGTAATGTTTCAATTTCTGTGCCACCCAAGTTAGGGCACAACATGTCCTTTCCAGATGAGTATATTTGACCTCGTAAGATGTGAACTTCTTACTGAGATAGTAGATAGCCTGCTCCTTTCTGCCCGTAACATCATGCTGCCCCAGTACGCAGCCGAATGAACTGTCCACAACTGTCAGATATAAAATCAAAGGTCTCCCTGGTTCTGGTGGAACCAGCACAGGTGGGTTTGACAAATACTCCTTTATCTTATCAAAAGCCTCCTGACATTTATCAGTCCATTTGACCGCGACATCTTTCTTTAACAATTTGAAAATTGGTTCACACATTACCGTGAGCTGAGCAATGAACCTGCTGATATAGTTCAGTCTTCCCAACAAGCTCATCACCTCGGTTTTGTTTCTTAGAGGTGGCAACTCCTGAATAGCTTTGATCTTTGACGGTCTAATTCAATACCCCTCCGGCTGACTATAAATCCCAACAACTTCCCAGATGGCACCCCGAAAGCACATTTCGCAGGATTGAGCTTAAGATTGTACCTGCGAAGCCTTTGAAAGAATTTTCTCAAATCTCTGACATGGTCGGATTGCTATCTAGACTTCACGATCACATCATCCACGTATACCTCGATTTCCTTATGTATCATATCATGGAAGATAGTTGTCATGGCCTTCATATAAGTTGCCCCAGCATTTTTCAAACCAAAGGGCATGACCCGATAACAATATGTTCCCCATGGCATGATGAACGTCGTCTTTTCTGCATCTTCCTTGTCCATTAGAATCTGATGATAACCCACATAACAATCCACAAAAGAGCCAATATCATGTTTGGCACAATTATCGATCAGTATATGGATGTTGGGCAATGGGAAATTATCTTTTGGACTTGCCTTGTTAAGGTCTCGATAGTCGACGCACACCCTGGTCTTGCCATCTTTCTTTGGCACAGGCACGACATTAGCTAACCAAGTGGGGTACCGTGTCACCTGAATGACTTTTGCCTCAAACTGCTTGGTAATCTCTTCTTTGATTTTCACACTTATGTCCGTTTTGAACTTTCTCAACTTCTGCTTGACAGGGAGGAGTGCTGGATCAGTGGGCAATTTATGAACCACCAAATCGGTGCTTAGACCCAGCATATCATCATAAGACCATGCAAAAACATTTTTGTACTCATGCAATACTTTAATTATCTCCTCCTTGATTTGTGGCTCCAAATGAACACTTATTTTAGTTTCCCGTACATTGTCTTTGTCCCCTAGATTAACTGCTTCTGTGTCATTTAGGTTAGGTTTGGGTTTTTCTTCAAAATGACTTAATTCTTTACTAATTTCCTCATAAGCTTCATCATCGTTACAATCCACCCCATCATCACACTCGATCTCTTGTATTATTACTTCTGAACTAGATTGGCTTTTAAAAATGGGCCGAAGATTCCTTATGCATGTCATGTCATTGATATCAGCATAAAAAGAACTGTACAAAGAAAGAAAAGAAAAGAAAAATGGAAAGAGAATTAGGGACGAAGAAAATTGCATTTCATTAAACGTAAAGACAACAAGGTTTTAACTCATCCAAACGGACGGAACATAGCAACTGGATTACAAACCCTGGAATAATCCAGGTGACAAAAAGGAAAACAAGACCCACTACCACGACTCCCTCCGAACTGGAAGAGGAGTAGCTTCCCAATTGTTGATGTTAGCACGTGGCCCGATGTACTGTATGTCTGCTCTGCTTGTCCCTTCCCCGGCCTCAACCATGTTTACTTCAGCAAATACTTTCTCAAACACCTTATCCAAATTCCCCTCCGCCTCAATTAACGAACCTGACATCTTTGCCAATGACTGTTTCTTAATACCCGTCCTGACGAAGGACCTGGACAATCGAGGAATTGGTTTAGGGAGCACCCAAGCTTTCTTCTTCAATTTACGGGCCTTTCTGACATCTGCCGCTGTTGGTTTGAACCCTAACCCGAAGGTGTCCAGATTTTTGGGCAAAGACACAGGTTGAGTAATGCCCTGCAGTTCAACCCCCAAACCCTTCCCGGGCACGAACCCGTTATTCAGCAGTTCTGACACTACCATGACGGTTGCAGCTGATACCCTTGGACGTGGCATGCTTTTACCCTCAGGCACCCTGCTCACCGGAACCGTGTTGAGGATCTGATACACCCATGGCCCCTTATCATCTTCGGTCTCTATAAAGGGTACAATGGCATCATTCATGGCGCATGAGGGATCTTCCCCATGTAACACAATTTCTTGTCGGTCCCACTCAATTTTGACCACCTGGTGCAATGTGGAGGGCACGGCTTTGGCCGCATGAATCCATGGTCGACCCGGTAACAGATTATAGGATACTGTAGCATCCAGCACCTGAAATTCCATCGTGAATTCGACCGGGCCAATAGTCAATTCAAGTACAATATCCCCTACCGTGTTTGTTCCTCCTCCGTCGAACCCTCGAACACAAATGCTATTTTTGCGAATTCTATCCTCATCAATCTTTAACTTGTTCAATGTGGATAACGTGCAGATATTAGCGCTCGACCCGTTATCGATTAGCGCCCGAGTAACCATTGAACCTTCACATTTGACCGTCAAATACAGAGCCTTGTTGTGTTCTGTGCCTTCCATAGGCAATTCATCATCAGAAAATGCTACCCTGTTCACTTCAAAGATCTTGTTGGCAATTGTCTCTAAATGGTTCACTGAAATTTCATCAGGCACATGAGCCTCATTCAATATCTTCATTAAAGCTCGGCAGTGCTCATTAGAGTGAATCAATAATGACAACAACGAGATTTGGGCCGGCGTTTTTCTCAGTTGTTCAACAATGGAATAATCTTGTCCTTTCATCTTTTTCAGAAACTCTTCTGCCTCTTCTTCCGTTACAATCTTTTTAACTGTCACTGGATTGTCTTTTGCGCCCTTAGCCTTTCTCAACTCCTCGGGAGCAAAACAACGTCCCGACCGGGTTAGTCCTTGTGCTTCACAACTCTCTTCCTCAATTTCCTTTCCTTTGTATGTCACCACTACCTTGTCATATTTCCACGGTACGGCTTTGCTATCAACCATGGGTAACTGGTCTACCAGTTTTATAACAACCGGTTTGACATAAGCTCCCTTCACAACCGCCACGGGCGCTGATACTGACCCTGGTACCACTATCTTGACTGGCTCCTGCTTTTTCTCGGCCACCACCGGTCCCTTCCCCATTACTAACACTGGCTTGTCTTTTATTGCTTTTAACTGAACCACTGGTCTTGCACTCACTGTTCTTTCTTTGGCTTACGTAGAACGAATCACCATAACCACCTGTGAAGGTTTCTTAGGCTCTGCCCCCTTATGTATCAGTTCGATCATGTTGGCCTCATAATGCGCTGGTAATGGATTTTGATTGATGTTTGGGGCCTCTGGAGCCTGTACCTCAATACGGCGATTATCACTGAGATCTTGTATTGCGTTTTTCAATTTCCAGCATTTTTCAGTATCATGCCCCGGCATCCCTGAGCAATACTCGCAGCTAACCGAATGGTCCAGGTTTCTGGGTAGGGGGTTTGGTGTTTTGGATTCAATTGGGGTCAGCATCCCTAACTGTTTCAATCTGTGGAAGAGAGAAGTGTAAGATTCTCCCAGCGGAGTAAATGTTTTTCTGTTTGGGGCCTTCTCATTTCTAAAAGCTTGGTTTGGGCGGAAGTTGGTTCCTGGTCTGTTAGCCTTGGGAGGTGGATAGGTGTTTTGTGGGTGTGGCTGTGTATTTTGGGGATTTGGTGTACGCCATTGCGAGTGCACTGGGGGTTAAGTGTAGGTCTGGGCGTGGTGAATAGAAAAGTGTGGTTCTGGTGGTGGATAATAGTGTTGTGGTGGGCTATATGCGGTATATTGATAGTTTGGGTGGTAGGGTCTGGGTTGGTTGTATTAAAGTGGAGGGTTATTGTGCCTGGACCAAACATTAGCTTCAACTGCAGCAACTTCTTCTTTCTTCTTCTTCCCCAATACACCACCAGTGCCGCTTTGGATGGCCTGGGTGGTTGCTTTCAACGACGAGTAGCTCAAGATTTTGTTAGATTTCAACCCTTCTTCAATCATGGCTCCCATCTTTACCACTTCATTAAACGACTTTCCGACAGATGTCACTAGATGACCAAAATAGGTAGGTTCCAATGTTTGCAAGAAATAATCTACCATCTCACTCTCCCTCATGGGAGGGTCAACCCTTGCAGCTTGTTCCCTCCAGCGGAAACCAAACTCTCTAAAACTTTCCCTAGGCTTCTTTTCTAGTTTCAACAATGACAGACGATCAGGTACTATCTCGAGGTTATATTGAAAGTGGCCAACGAATGCCTGGGCCAAATCATCCCATGTATACCATCGGCCGGGGTCTTGCCTCGTGTACCATTCTAATGGTGACCCGCTCAGCCTTTGACCGAAATATGCTATCAACAACTCATCCTTTCCCCCGGCACCTCTCATTTTGCTACAGAAACCACACAGATGGGCTACTGGGTCATCTTGCCCCTCATACAAGTCAAACTTCGGCATTTTAAACCCCGCAGGCAACTGTACATTAGGAAAAGGGCACAAATCTTTGTATGCGACACTAACGTGGTTTCCTAAACCATGCATGTTCCTGAAGGATTGCTCCAGGCTTTTGACTTTACGAATCACCTCCTCTTGTTCTGCATTCTTAACCGGTTTCTCAACTTCTCTCGGGATTTCAAAATGGGGAGAGTAGGTATACGGCTCAGGCGCTTTGAAGGTGGGTTCGGGAGGGTAATATTGGGTGTCGTGAGCTTGGAATAGCGGCTCACTGGATGATCTATGTAGTGGAGCTGGGGGAGGTGCCACAAAGACGGGAACCATGGGTGGTAGAGGGTTCTGTTTAGAGGGTGGAGCGAAGTCTCTAGCCTGCCTAACCGCTCTACCTTCAAGGGCAACTACTTTTCTCTTTAAATTGGCAACAATTTTCTCATGGTCCCTTTTCAACTGATTCAAGTATTGGCGACGCTCTTCGGTTCTTGTCGCCCACTGTGCTTTAAGTTCTGCCATGACATTTTCAGCTTTTCCTAGCTCATCCCGCCATTCTCTGACTTCGCTTTCCAATCTTTTTACCAATTGTTCATCGGATCGGCTCCTCGGTTGCTTATCGATGGTTATCTTCAACTGTCGGACTTGGGCTTTAAGAGCGTCATTTTCTCTGGCTAGTCTATTCTTTTCACCTTGATCCTCGGCAACCTGTACACTGCTCTCGAATTTCAGACTCTCGACTTGTTGCTTTAATTTACCAATCTCAACCCGATAGCTTTCTTCCTTTGCTAACCAATCCCACTGCTCTTGGGACGACTTGGCGAAATCTTCGAGATGAGGTCTTTTAGCCGGTCTTCCATATGCCACGTCACCTCTGAACCATTCGTGATACCCTGGAGCAATTTCCCCTCTGACCCTATCAGACACACAAGTGTTTGCCATCAGATATTGACACTCACTCCAAATTTGACGAACCTCTTCCTCGGGGAATCGACCGTCAGGACTAATTTCGATCACTTGGGTACTTAAATCTTCATCTCTCGGTATTACTTGATATCTACCGAGTTGCCTCAGAACCCGATATGGTGCATAAGGTTGTATGCTTTTGAGTCCCATTAACAAAAAATGCGGTCGGGCTGCTGGCATATATATGACTTCCTCGACAGACAACCATCCAAGCACCCACTGTATCTGGCTAGCCTCGAGGTTCCGAAATAATAATGCCCAAGCTGTGACTCCTTCAGGTAGACCAACCCCTTTGATTCTCGTACAAAATTCCCCTATACAAGTTTTCTCAGCCGAGCCATAACTCAATAACTGAGAGCGCGGGCACAAATGCTCAATCATCCACATTTGTAACAATAAGTTACATCCCTCAAAAAATTTGCCCCCAGCTTTGCACGCAGTGAGAGCTCTGAAGATATCAGCCACAATCATAGGTGCTAAAGTGCTTTTCCCCATGGTTTGCAAAGTACTGACGACGCCTGCTATTTTCAAATCAATATTACCATCTTTCCTTGGGAATATTACGAGACCCAAAAAAGCTACCATAAATGCCACTCGCCTGTGTTTCTCCCATTTTTGTCGGCTATTTCTGCTGCAAAGCTTAAAGTCTGGATTATTGAACCCGCCCACATGTCCATATCTATCATACACGAAGCGGAAACTGCAGAAACCCTTTGCAAAATCTGGGTGATGAACTGTCCGGGGTACTTTCAAGGAATCCAGGAATCGATGTATGGTAATGGCCCTAGGAGCAATCAAGTATTTGAACCTAATGGAGCTTGGTCACTTCTAATGTACCCCGCTATTTCTTCCAACGTTGGGGTGAGTTCGAAATCCGAAAAATGAAACACATTATGTGTCGCATCCCAATGGGCGACCAATGCCCTGATGATATCCCCCCGAGGCTGAATGTTTAATAAATCTGGAAGGTCTTTCAAATATTTTCTCACTTCGTCTTGCCCTTCGTTACCCAGATCATTCCACCACAATTGCAGCTCAAAAGGGATTTTGGTCATTATTGAAAAAGGCTCATTTATCATCGTGTTCATCCTGCACATTTATTAAAGTGTTTAAGCAAACAAAAAGAGAACTTTTATTTAACTCCAAAAAAAAAACTATCTATATTATTGACTCAAAATTACCCCTATACTTCACATGAAGAACTCAATTCTTAATTCTAAAATTTTTCTTTCTTCTTTTTTTTTTTAGATAAAAGACACGATATTGCGACACGGCCTTTCAATGCCTCGAGGGCGAAAATTTTAAGGCTGTGAGGGTCAAAAATCAAAATACGACCAAAGGTGGTTTTTTATGCAAAGTCAGCCCTCTGGTGCCCCGTTTGGGAACATTTGGCTATTTTTGACAAAAACAGCATCACCTGGTTTATTTATGACAAAAATTAAAAATTTTGATATTCTTTGGTTATTTTTGCAAAGGGGAGGTTGGACCCGATGAGGGTTGCCTACGTATCTCACGCCCTGTGAGAATCAAACCATGCGTAGTTCGAGCAAATTAACCGAACTATTTTAAAACATGACTCTTTTCCATTTTTATTTTTTGCATTTCATAAGCGAATAAAACTATTTTTAGAAACAAGACTTTTTTTTTCCTTTTTCTTTCACAGATAATAAAACAACCTATTTTCCAAACTAAAATAAAAGACTTTTTTTTATCTTTTTTTTCAACAAATAATGAAACAACTTATGTTTTTCAAACTAAAACAAAAACTTTTCTTATCCTTTTCTTTTTCAACAACCAACTTTCCAAAAATAAAAGACTCTCTTTTTTTCTATTTTTTCTTGGTTATTGATTTTTATTTCTAAAATAATCAATTAACTCCCTAACTGATATTTTATTTCACTTTTTTCCTTTTTTTTCCAACACCCTAGATTCAGAAACCGGTCAACATGCAGGTTCGGAACAAATAAATGCACAGCACAAGAGAATGCATCAGGATGGTCTTTTCATTTCAGGTTGCTAGTCCTAGACGGACCCAACCCCTGTGTTGAGTCCCCTAGGTCAAATGCAACGTGATGCAAATAAGCGTTCCTACTAGGGATCCGGCATGAAGTCACGTTATTCTATGTTCAAAACCTGGGTCGGTGTTCTAGACTGTGTACCCGAGCGGACAACTCGAGTCGAGGAGGGGGCAACTTACCGGGAACCAAAAGGCCATCCGGCTTCGTAACTTGTCCGACCTCTTTATTATTTCAGGGTATGACACTAACAGAATAGGGAGTCTCAACCAGTAAGCACATCCCCGGAGGTGAAGAGGGAAGGGTGTCGGCGCAATTTATATACAGTTTAGACAATATCAAAGCAGTAACATTTAGCACATTCAGCATAAATCATGTAGGAAAATCAGATACAATTAAATACAACAATTTATCTAAGCTCGAATTCTGAACCCTGAACCAGAGATTCTGGGTTCGATCCCCAGCAGAGTCGCCAGAGCTGTCACACCTCCTTTTTCACTACCTACACCCCCGGAAGAGGGCGTAAAGGAGTTTTTCCAATTAAAGGATAATCGGAACGGGATTTAATTATTAATTATTCAGAGTCGCCACTTGGAAGATTAATGGTGTCCCAAGTCACCGGTTGGATCCCGAACCGAGGAAATTTATGACTCTGTTAACAGTCCGCGAACCAGAAATCCGAGTAAGGAATTCTGTTAACCCGGGAGAAGGTGTTAGGCATTCCCGAGCTCCGTGGTTCTAGCACGGTCGCTTAACTATTGTATTTGATTTTATCTGATTTTAATACATGCTAGCTTATGTGCCTTTTATTTGTAAACCGCTTTTTATTATAATTATTTTTTAAAGAATTGCGACGTCATGAAAACGCGTTTCGAACTACGTCGCAATCAATGCACCCGTAGTTATCAACACATTTCAAATTCGTCGAGATTTGGATTTGGGTCGCATCAATGCGCACCCGAGTTTAAGAAAGTAATTTGATTAAGAGCGTGCTTAAAGATTCTAATGTATTGTTATTTCGGGAAAGACGGTGAAATTCACTAAACATCCTTTCTAAGTCTACGCAATGAAATAATTGTGTTGTTAACTACTTGAGGATTCTAATTGATTAGGCCTAAAATTTGTTGAATTTGAAGTTGAAAATCCGGACAGAAATACCAAGCGAATGGGCCCTGAGCTCACAAAGCCAAACCAGGCCAAAGCTGCGGACATAACCCCTTAGAGCACGTTGGTGTCGGGCACAAAGCAGGCCCAACACTTGGCTTGCATTCGCACAGCCCAGGGATTGAATCCTTGGGCCCCTTTTGACTTAACTAAATTCTTGGACTTCCGGCCAGAATGCCAGGCCCAAAACTGGCCCAATATAAGGCTATTAAGCATGGGATTTACCAGCCCAAACTTAAAATCAACCATGCGTATAGACTACAAATCAACTGCAACTTTTGCAAATTTAATTTTAGCAGACTGTGAAACTTAAGCAGATAGACAATGACAATTGTATAAACATGAAATGCTCAATTTAAATAACCCACACCCTGAACTATATACATGAGCCTGAATACCCAACGGTCCACTTACTAACTAAAATAATCAAAATCATGCTGGGCAATTCATCAATCTCAATTATACAACTTAGTTATTGGTTCGAATCAAACCCAATTAAATCAATTGGTAATAGTCAGACAATGTTAACAAATTAAACTATGAAAGGGTAATCAACAGACAATGTTTCTAAGGCAACATAATTCAGTAACATTCTCATTGTTCTTCACTTCAAACTTGGCTTCACATAGATGAGTGTCAAGGAAATGTACCTGGGAATTACAATGAAAATAGAGAAAAGGAGAGGTATCAGCTATTTTCAGCAGCAACAAACAACAAACCCAGTAATGTTGCACCACAGAAACACAGGCAGATTGTTTTGAAAATCAGAAATGCAAGACAATTCCCCCAGATCAGTCTTAACACACCCCTATCCCTCACAGCTGAAGACCAAAACTAGTGATGAGGCTCTGAAACTGTTTCAGATTTCCATATTTGGGTGTTTTTATTTTTGAATACCCTCAGAATTGAAATGCTAACTAAAAATGAAAGCTTAAATTAAAACTTTTAAGGCTCAAGGCAGAAGATAGAGCAGACCCCCTTTCCCAGGGCATCTAGTGCCCTTTTATAAGCAAACCCAAAGAGAATAAACTAAGTTCTGATTTTCTAATTAGTCCCTCTCTATTTTCACTTTGGTCCCTCTATTTTTATCTTGCTAAACAAGTAACTGCAGTATACTTATTAAAATTTACACTTGAAACTCATTCTAGAAGGTCCTAAAGCATTCCTCTACCCATACAATACCCATACTGCCCATCCCTATACCTTGATATTACTATTCCTATCAGAACTACCCTTTTCCTTACCCAGATTACCCCTGAAAGCCTTTCAGAATCACGGACCCTACCCTTATTCTTAATAACTAAACCCAATACCCTAACCCAGTCTGAAACTAACTAAAATCAATTATCTAGCAATCAGAAATCAACTAAAATTAATCACCTAACAATCAGAAACCAATTAATCAGACTGACTGACCCCATTATGTTCAATTAACCAACTCAAATAAGCTAAACGAAAATAAACTGTGCTTATGCTACCATGATTTACATTAAAAGAACTTAAACTAATTATGAAATTATAATCATTCAACCAACTAACAAACTCAGAATCTACAGTAATTAACAGAACTTAACTATCACAATTAAACCATAAGATTGACAAAACAATAATGAAACAACGACTGCAAATAATATTTTAATCATGCGAGTAAAAGAAGCAGTAAAAAAAGAACAGAAAAACTCACAAAGGCAGAAAGGGGGTCCGGCCAGTCATAACATCTGAATCCTTTCAGATTTTTTATGCGTAACACCCCTAACCATGTGTTCTTACACGAGAACACATGGTTAAGGGTACTACGGTTCGAAATCAAAAGGATTTAGTTTTAGGGTTTGGTCAGCAATTCTTAGATCTAAGATTTAGGTCGTTTTAAGGTTATTTGAAAGGAAATAGCCACAGATTAGTGTTGAGGAAGGGCTGGGGGTTGTAGGGTGTGATTTTGGGCTGATTCGGACAAACTGGCACCTGGCCGGAAAACTTCAAATCAAGATTCGAAGAGTTCCGGCCTTATTCGAGGCAAACCAACGAGTGTAATAGAAAGAGGAGGGTGAGGGGAGCCCATGGTGTTAATTTCAGGGTGAACGGTGTAGTTCGCGTTCACCGCAGGCAAGGAATTTTAAGGCGGCACGGATTAGGGTTTGGGGAGAAGGGGTAGGGTGAGGAAGACGATGTAAATGGGGTAGGGGGGTCTGGTTTGGACACTTAAATTCCTGAAACCTCGTTAGATCCGGACCGTTGGATTGATGAGATCCAACGGTCCTGATCCAAAGGCCTTGAAACGACGCCGTTTCATTAAAAGGGGGCGGACCGGGTAGGGATTTGGGCTGGGCTGAAACGGGATGTTCTTGAGGCATTTGGGCCAAAGGAATATATGCAGAAATGGCCCAAATTTTAAATCCCAAACAAACCATTTTTCATTGTATTTTTCAATTTTCTTTTTGCAATCTTGTATATTTTTTTTTTGTATTTATATATATATTCTGTATTTATTTTCTGATTTTTTACAAAGTAAACTAACAATTAAGCTACAACCAATTAACGCCTAAATTTAAACTTGATAACCATTTGCGACTGTCTCACAATTAAAATAATAAAATGTTAAAGTGAACTATTTTTGTCGTTTTCTTCATATCCTATTCTAAAACAAGTTAATCCCTAATTAATACTAAAGTATAAAATTAAATCCTAAATGCAACATAAATGCGTATTTTTTGTATTTTATAAAAATTAACACGCACAAAATAAAAATGCAACAACTATCAGAAGATGACATCAAAAACGCACAAAAATTGTAAAAATAAAGAAAAATTATTTTGTTTGGAATTTTGGGAATTATTCATATATAGGGAAAAAATCACGTGCTCACTGGCAACATTCCTTAGGATTACGTCCCCGACTCCGAAGTATTGGAGCTTTGTTCTCTTGTTATAATATCTGTCGATCCTCTATTTTTGGGCGGCCATTCGGACTAGTGTTGCCTCTCGCTTTTCATCTAGTAGCACGAAGGCTGTGGTCATGGACTCGTTGTTCGAGTCCCCAGTGACATGTCGAAATCTGGCACTTGGCTCTCCGACCTCGACTAGTATCAAAGCCTCGAACCCGTATACCAAAGAGAACGGTATCTCTCCTATGCTCGACTTCTAAGTTGTTTGGTATGCTCATAGTACTTCGGGCAATACCTCTCTCCATCTTCCCTTCTCATTTTCTAACCTCTTTTTCAAGTTTTGGCTGATGGTCTTATTCGTGGATTAGGCTTGTCCATTTGTGCATGGTTGATAAGGCGTTGATAGGATTCTCTTGATCTTATGATCTTCGAGGAATTTTGTCACCTTGTTGCCTATGAACTGCTTCCCATTATCATATGTAATCTCGAAGGGGATCCCAAATCTGACGATCTCGAGATGAACCGACCTAAGGCCTCTATTCGCCCGGCCAGCCGCTGTACGACCTTCACATTGTTCACCACTGTAATTTCTTCAATGTCCTTGATTTTTTCGGGGTTGATATCGATCCCCCTATTCACCAATATGAAGCCTAAAAATTTGACCGATCCTACTCTGAAGGCACATTTCTCGGGGTTGAGCTTCGTGTTGTAGCTTATAAGGAAATCAAATGTTTCTTGCAAATGAGTTAAATGGTCCTCTGCTCGCAAGGACATAACTAGTATGTCATCAATGTAAACTTTCATAGATTGGCCTATTTGATGTTCGAACATCTTATTAACTAGGCGTTGGTACGTAGCTCCTGCGTTTTTTAGCCCGAAGGGAATTACATCATAACAGTATGTACCATACTTTGTGATGAATGAAGACTTTTCCCTACCCTCTGGGTTCATTTGAATTTGATTATACCCGGAGTAAGCGTCAAGAAAAGTGAGGATCTCGTGGTCGGCTGTGGTATCGATCCAGCGTTCGATATTGGGCAATGGGAATGAGTCTTTGGGGCATACTTTATTCAAGAGTTTATAATCCACACACATTTTTAATTTATTTCCTTTTTTGGAAACCACTACTACATTAGCCAACCATTCGGGGTATTTTACCTCCTTAATTGATCCTATTTTGAGGAGTTTTGTTACCTCGTCTTTGGTGAACGCATGTTTTTTCTCGGACTGAGACCTCCTTTTTTGCTTCACTGGTTTGAACCCTTTGATCTGGAAGATGCTCGATCAAGATGGCTTGTTCGAGTTCTTCGACCATTGATTTTGTTGCATCCAACTCTTCGGGGGCAGTGAAGGTTCGAGGAATGAGGAAGTCTTCTTAGTCATCTTCGTTCGAATGCTCACAGACCACCTGTTCCTCGGGGGCCAGCCCATTTCCTTACTCATCCTGGAGGGGGGTCGATGTTGGTGCCATGTCCTTTACTGCGAACATCTCCTTTGTTGCATATTGTTCTCCGTACACCATTTTTATACCATCTTTTGTTGGGAACTTCATCATCTGATAAAGAGTTGATGGTACCACCTTCATGTTGTGAATCCACGTCCTTCCAAGTAAGGTATTATACCTCATGTCACCTTCAATGACACGAAACTTGGTGTCTTGAACTGTACCGGACATGTTGATTGGGAGGATGATTTCTCCCTTCGTTGTCTTACTTACCATGTTGAATCCATTGAGGACTCGAGAGGTGGATGTGATCTGATTGAGCAGTTCGAACTGCTCCACCACCTTCGACAAGATTATGTTGGTCGAGCTACCTGGATCCATGAGCACACATTTAATTTGAACGTTATTCAAAAGAAAAGAAATTACTAGTACATCATTATGTGGTTGGACAAGGCCTCGATGTCTTCTTCGCTAAATATAAGGGTGTCCTCGGGTATATAGCTCTGAGTTTGGCTTTCCATTGCGATGGACACTTTGGTCCGTTTGAACGCGGGTCCCTACGGGATGTCGGTTCCTCCAACGATCATGTGAATGATGTGCTGAGGTTTTTCTGGCCTATTCTTTCCGTTCGCCTCTTTTTCTTGAAAGTGGTTCTTGGCTCAATCGCTAAGGAATTCTCGAAGGTGACCTTCGTTGATCAGCTGAGCCACTTCCTCTCGGTCCTATGACTGTGAATGTTGTGGTATTCACACATCAACTTGGGTTCCTTTGGGAAGGATCTGATTGTGCCGGCTTCGGCTACCTGGTATCCCTGATTAAACATGGCTGATACGATGTCTGAGACATCGATGTGGAAGTTGTTTTCCGACAATCGGGGTGCCTCCATTGGCCTCGAATGCCTACCAAACCTGGTTTTCCTCATAAGTCCCCAGGAATTTTGGCCTTGATCTACTCTTCGATCACTTCGAGGCATATTCTGCCTCGAGGTGTCTCTTTGATCCTTGAAGTATAGCTGATACCTTTCTTTGCCTGATTTCGACTACCTTGGTTATTTTGCTAGAAGCCTGCTTGGATATACTAAGTTAGAGGGGGCTCCTAGTTGGTTGTCCTCGACCCTGATCTTCAATTGATATCGGTTGTGTACATCTGCCCAAGTCACGGTGGGGTACTCAACCAAGTTCTGCTTTAGCTGCTTCGAAGCTATCGAGTTTCGCTCGTTCAAGCCCTGAGTAAAGGCATGCACTGCCCAGTCATCGGAGACCGGTGGTAATTCCATTCGCTGCATCTGGAATTGAGATAGAAATTCCCTCAAAATCTCGTTCTCCCTTTGTTTGATCTTGACGATGTCGGACTTCCTTGTAGTGACCTTGATGGCATCGGCATGTGCTTTCACAAAAGAATCTGCCAAAATGTAAAATGAATCCATCGAGTTCGGGGGCAGGTTGTGATACCACATCATGGCTCCCTTCGACCGTATTTCTCCAAAGTCTTCAGCAAGACGGATTCACTCTCGTGATCCTTTAAATTGTTTCCTTTTACATCACAAGTATAAGCGGTAATGTGCTCATTGGGTCCATGGTCCCGTTATACTTCGGGACATTGGGCATTCTGAATTTCTTTAGGATGGGCTTCGGAGCCGCACTTGAGGGGAATGGTTTCTGCATGAACTTCTTCGAATCTACACCCTTTAGAATCGGGGGTGTGCCCGGGATATGATCGACCCTCGAGTCATAAGTCTCCACCTTTTTATCGTTAGCCTCTATCTTTTTTTTCTCCTGACTCGATTCTTTTGGTCAATTCCTCGAGCATTTTCATGATCGTGGGGTCAATCCCCGAGCTGCTTTCATCGGGTCTTTCTAGCACTAGTTCGTGCTCCATGTTTACTAGTCCGGTGGTGTTAGGGGTTCTGTTCTGACATTGAATTTGGGCGATGGCGACTTGCTAAGCTTGCAGCATCTCGAATATCACTTGGAGGCTGACTCCTCCTTCAATTCCTCGTGCTTCTTGGCCTCCAGCCTGGGCTTCCTTGCATCCATTCATTATGAGGTATGCGCCTGCTTGCGAGTTTAGAGCATTGTGGGAGCTGATATTAACTAGCTCCATGCTCCAAGTCCCTCACTATTGTAAAGAGGTGCATTTTATGTGCTAGGTGGGCGCCAAACTGCTTACCTTGAAAAATGATATTAACAATTATATTTGATTTGTGGTTCTAAAAATATGTAATTTATCTTAATACTAGTAGTTATGTGGATAATGCTAAGCATAAATGAATCGAGAAATGATAAGCAAACCAGTGTGGTCACAAGACTGAGGGCCTCGAGCTCAGCGATATGGGACCTCGAGGGCAGCCTTTAAAGGCTGATGATGAGCAATAAATGAAGAAAAATAAATGAACAATAAATGTGGAATAACAGATGAACACAATAAATGAGAAGCAATAAATGAAAAACAATGCAATAAATTCGTAGAGTAATTGTTGAGTATGTTAGGCTAGAAAGTCAGAGAATGTTCTATTGTATTCAATATTATTGTCTGTTGTAAAGTAAAAAAAAGTCCCCCTACAAGAATGTTTGGGTCCCCTTTATATAGGAGAGGTGAATCCCAACACAATACAAGTCTAATCATGATAGAGAAATAATATTGGTACAGTTGTGTAATGGCCTAGCACGGATTGGTACTATCTCTCGCAGACTTTGTCAGCTTTAATCATGTGCCCTCGAGAGTTTCCCGCCTCTTTATGGCGGTCGCCGATTTTCATGCTGCCTCAAGGTACGCTATGGTGAGTCTTCGATATACCCCCTCGAGACGAGTGCTTCGGGGACGAGCCTTAGACCGTGCTCCGAGCCAATCAAGGTCGGGCCTAAGACGCCACAGAAGCCTTAAAATCAGCCTTCACTGATTTTGACCATATACAATGAGTTATACCATTACTTTGGATGAAACATGGCCACTTGTTTTGTGTACAAGGACAAGTGAGCCGATGACTCATTTGTGTGTTTCCGGAACTATAAGAACCCACAACTAGTGGTGATCAAAGTGATGATTCAAAATGAAAGTCATAAAGTCCAGTGGATTTGTTTCCATCCAAATAATACAAACAAGGACGTGAATCATTTGTGACAACTAATGGCCGGAAATGTCACAGTTTAATCACTGTAAAAGGAAAACAGTGAAGGCAACGATTTAAGAAGAAACCAATAATATATCGGGTTCTACTTTCTTTACTCTATTTATTTTTAATATTCTATCCTTAGTGATTTAAGATATCTTGCTTCTATAAATATCGGGGTAGATATTTATTGTGTGATGATCTCATATGACAAATCTAGATTTATATGCATGACTAGGAATAAATAATAATAATAATAATAATATTTCTCTGACCAAATAATAATAATAATAATAATAATAATAATAATAATAATAATAATAATAATAATAGGTGATATACAACTTGGTTTCATGCATGGTTTCTTCAAGGATGTAAGATATGAATTAGACTTACAATGATACTTGAAGTATCATGAATATAGTATATGTTAAGATATTACATATATTAGTTTGATAAGATTAAAAAGATCAGATTGTTTAAGTGTTATAATGGTTTAGTTGGAAAATCATTTGGAAAGGAAACTAAAATTCTTGTGATTTTATACCCTTGGTTTTGGAGACTAAAATCTTCGTGATTTTCTACTCCTGCTTTGAGATTAAAATTCGTGATTTTCTACTCGTTCATTGAGATTAAAGTCTTAGTGACTTTCTACTCGTTTTGGAGATTAAAATTTATTATTCGGTATGAAGATTAAAAACTTCATCGTTTATTAAATTTGATTGTGTCATATGTTACTCGGTTTGAAGATTAAAAACGTCACCATTTATTAGATCAGGTATCAGATATTACTCGGTTAGAAGATTAAAAACTTCACCGTTTATTAATTTTGATTGTGTCAGATTGGTTTGAAGATTAAAAACTTCACCATTTATTAATTTTGATTGTGTCAGATTGGCTATGTCGTGACACAAATAACAATTCTTGTGGCTGGCTCAACAACGTAATAGGAGCATCAAATATGAATATCCTTTTTTGAAGATATATGTTTGGAATATGAAGTTAATTACCAAAAGATCGCCCCTTAGTCACCGCAATCTGATGGAATTACGGAAAGAAAGAATAGAATGTCAAAGGAGATGATGAATGCCTAGTTGATAAGTTCTGGTTTACCCAAAACTTGTGGGCGGGAAGCTATGCTTACAGCTAACCGAATACTCATTCACGTTCCCCATAGCAAGACACAATCTATTCCATATGAAAAATGGAAAGGAAGAAAATCCAACTTGAAATATTTTCAAGTGTGTGTGGGGGGGGGTTACTTGGGTAAAGTGCAAGCTCTTAAACCCAAAAGGATAAAAATCGGATCGAAAAACTGTTGATTCCGTTTTTATAATATATGCAACAAATAGTAAGGCATATCGTTTTCTGATTCATAAATCAGTAAATCCTAACATTCATATTAATACGGTAATCGAATCAGATAATGCTTAATTCTTTGAGAATATTTATCCGTATAAAAAGGAATGTGAGTCGTCTAGTGAAGTATCTAAGTGAACTCGGGAAGAAGCAAAGGAAAGTACATTGAATTAGAAAAATCCAAGATGTAGTAAACGTCAAAGGATAACTACTTCCTTTGGATCGGATTTTCTGACATTCTTGTTGGAAAATGAGCCTCAAATGTTTAAAGAAACATTGTCTTCCTCGGAAGCACAATATTGGAAAGAGGTAGTCAATAGTGAGACAGAATCCATATTAAGTAACCATACTTGGGAGTTAGTTGATTTTACTCTAGGGAACGAACCATTGGTTTCCAAATGGATTTTCAAGAGATGGTACTATTGACAAATATAAAGCAACGAGAAGGTTTTGATTACTTTGACACATGCTCACCGGTAACGAGAATTACATCTATTCGGATGGTAATAGCGTTAGCCACCGTGTATGGCCTTGAAATCCATCAGATGGACGTAAAGTCAACCTTCTTAAATGGATATCTGGAGGAAGAAATTTATATGGAACAACCCGAAGGGTTCATGGTTCCTGGAAAAGAAAAGAAAGTGTGTCGACTTGTTAAGTCACTTTATGGACTAAAACAAGTATTCAAACAATAGCATACAAAATTTGGCTAAAAATATTGTCAAATGGTTTTAAACTAGTGTATTTACATTAAGAATACTCTAAATTATATAGTCATTATTTGGTTATAGATGGATTATATGTTGATTGAAAAGGCACATGAAACATATGAAATGTGGTGATATTTAGCTTATGCATAACTAAAGCTAATGTTAGACATGATGTCTATATTGTTTTGAAGAACTAGATGATATGATTCTTCGAACCCCATGAATCCTTAAGGATATTGATATGGTAGTCGGTGAATTCATTACTTGTTCAGTCTTAGTGATGACTAGTGATGAAACTACAAAATCGAAAGTTGTTTACGTGCCTTTACAAAAATGATTTGTTCTTTCTTGAACATTTATCATTTTTAGTTCTTTTATGAAAGGTGTCACCTGGAAGGTTGCGACTTTTCATGAAAAGTGTGTTTGTATGTTTTGTATAAACATGACCGTTCATGAATGAATGTATTAATACATTGGTATATAATGAGGTGAACCAACAGATGAACATGATCAAAATCTATTGCAAATTGGATTTGTTTCATGAATGAAGGTGCTATAATTTGCATATCATATAGACGTATGAATAAATATCATACAAATGCTTTAAAATGACAGAATGATTGCGATGTGTTATATATTAAAAGTTTGTGGCCACAACTGATGTCAATCATTTCAGATGTTGTTATAATTACTACATTAAGTGTAGTCAATAATCTGATATGCAATCGAATGTCCAGACGTATTAGTCTACAACATACGAAAGTTTGCATTTGAACTTTCATGACAATGAAACGAGTTTTGAAGTATTTAAAATATACTCCAAATTATGCTTTGCACTACAATAAGTATCCCGCGATAATAGAGGGTTATAGTGATGCAAATTAGATCACCAGTTCAATCGATTCTAAATAGTCGGTAGAGGAGCGATGTTTTGGAAATCATCCAAACAAATGTGTATTGACCACTCTACAGTGGAGGCTGAGTTTATATACTTAAACAAGGCCGATGAAGAAGATGAATGGCTCCGAAATTTCTTGGAAGATATTTCATTTTGGCCCAAACCTTTGGAACCTATATGTGTATATTGTGATAGTCAAGCGGTAATAGGCAGGGTAGGGAGCGTTATGTATAATGGAAAATCTTGTCACATTCGACGGAGACACAATACCGTTAAACAACTACTCTCTAGTGGTGTTATCACAATTTACTATGTAAAGTCAAGAGATAACGTGTTGGATCCACTTACAAAAGGCCTATCTAGAGAGGCAGTTGAAAGATCATCGAAGGGAATGGGGCTAAGGCCTAGGACAAGTCATCATGGCGGTAACTCTACCTAGAAGACAGGAGACCTCAAGATCTATGTTCAAAGATATCAAACAAAGTTATGAATGACGGTTCAACATTGTCAAATAACTCAACCCATTCTCGTGATGAAGACAATGTTCAGAAGTCAAGGTAAAGCATTAAGGCTTTTTGATGAGTCAATAAAGCTTAAAGCATTTTAATCATTTGCTAAGTCTGGCATGATATGACCAGATAGTGTGTCTATAGGATTACACGTTTAAAATCACCTATGTGAGTGTGAAGTGTAAACCGCTTTAAGGGGAATGAAAGTAAAGGCCCATTCTCTAAGCACTCATGAAACCAGGCGGTGTTCATGGCAAAAACGAACACAACTGTGAGAACCAAAAACGGTTAAGGATTGATTGTGACTTATGGTTGTCTAGGTATATACCAAAGCTCGACAGTTCAAAGATATCAAATCTACCGATTGACCGAGTATATCCGACATAAGTTCACTACAGAAAGTTCAAAGGGAAACATACTTATCCAAATTCGATTAATCCTTACTTGCATATCACACAGTATTTTCATGTATATTTTTCACATATGTCTATTCCAACATGGATTGTTGCACTTTTATTAATGGATGTGAATGGGAAATGGAAGAGGCACCTCTTGGATTGCACCTCTTCATCTCACCCTTTCATTGTCTATAAATTTAGAGGCTTGGCCTCATTTTTAAGATATGGAAAATTTAAAATCTTCTCCCCTCTTTTCTACATTGTTGCATTATTTTATAAATAAACATAAGTGTTAAGTGTGATTTGCTCCGTTTGTTGAGTTCGCTAAAGTTCTGTGATTTGAAGTGTCGCTATCACAGAATAGTTATTCCGTTCTATCCTGGGAGGAACTAATCCGTATACTTTGGGCAACAGTGTGGAGATTAAATTCCTTAAGAACACACTGTGAATTCAGTGGGCTCGGAATTATTGTACGATTTGTTTATTGAACTAAAGTTTATTTGCTTCTCTATTTTTCTGATTTTGAACATAGTAATACCAACAGAAACAAACAAGAGAAAGAAAGACGGTTCAACGTATCAATATAGCTCAAAAATATTCATTTATTCATGAACACTAGAACACTTAAAAAATACCTATGCAAATGAAAATAGACTAGACAAAACTTAAGATCCTGAAACGAGATATTTTCCAAATTAAACTATAGAAATATCAAACTCACTTACAGTCAAGTGTATTGTAACGATTCGGCCGGTCGTTTTGATCTCTAACACGTCGTTTGGTGGTTTGAGGCCCTGAGTAGATTCACTTCAGGTATTATGACATATACGCATGGTCGGAATTGAATTCCGGGAAGTTCGGGGTTGATTTAGAGAGAAAATTCTCATTTCGGAAGCTTTAAGGTAGAAGAATTGACTAAGACTAGAATTTTGAGTAAACAACCTCGAAATCGAGATTTGAATGTTCTAGCAGGTTTGTATGATGATTTTGAACTTGGGCATATGTCTGGATTGTGTTTTGGAAGACCCGGAAACGTTTCAACACCTATTGTGAAAGTTAGCATTTTTGGAAGAATTTCATAAGTTTAGGTTGAAGTGCATTTTAGTGTTATCGATGTTTGTTTGGGATTCTGAGTCGGGGAATAGCTCTGTATGGTAATTCTGGTATTGGGAGCGATCTAAGTGAGTTCAAAGGTCCATGGGTTATTTTGGAGTCATTTGGATAAAGTTGGAAATTTGAAGGTTTTGAGAAGTTTGACCGGAAGTGCATTTTTTGATATCGAGGTTGGATTCCGATTCTAGAAGTTGCAGTAGGTATGTAGTGTCGAATATGACTTGTGTACAAAATTTGAGGTCAATCAGACATGATTTGATAGATTTAAACATCAAAAATAGAAGTTTGAAATTTTAAAGTTCATTAAGTTGGAATTGGGATGTGATTCGTGATTTTAGCATTGTTTGATATGATTTGAAGCCTCGAGAAAATTCGTGTTATATTTTTTGACTTGTGCGGGTGTTTGGTTTGGAGCCCCTAAGGCTCAGGTGAGTTTCGGAGTAGCTTCGGAGTGTTTTATGAAGGAGTTGGAATTTCTGGTTCTGGTATGATCGCAATTGCGAGGAATTGGTCGCAAATGCGATCACCGCATTTGCGAAGGTAGGCTCGCATTTGCAAACCTGAGGTTGCTGAGGGGAGATCGCATTTGCGAGGGAGTCATCGCTTTTGCGATGTTGTCCTCTTCGCATTTGCGAGGATTCTTGTCGAAATGTGACCATGGCAGGGGGAAGCTGGGTTTTGCATTTGCGATGCCTTTGTTGCAAATGCAACCATCGCAATTGCGAGCCACAGGTCGCAAATGCGACTTCTGCGTCTGGTGCAATGGCTTTTTATTCCGAGACTTAGCCCATTTCCCACCTAGTCTTAGGCAATTTTTGAGAGCATTTGAGAAGGAGTTCCATCATCATCAAAGAGGTAAGTGATTTCTTCCAGTTATGGGTTAAATGCAAGTATTATATATGAATTTAAACATGTAAAATTGTGGAAATTCAAGGATTTTGAAGAAAATCCTAGAAATTGAGATTTTTGGATTTTAACCACCAAATTTGTTATGGAATTTAGTAGAAATCATATATTTGTGATCCTTAGGTTATGGGTAACAATTTTCTTCAAAAAGATTGCGAATCCGGGGACGTGGGCTCGGGGATGAATTTTAGGAACCTTGCATTTATGGTTGGGAAATTGGTTTAATAATTAGAATATGGACTTTTGAGCATGTATTGACTAGTTCTTACTCCATTTGAATAGTTCTGGATCGTTTGGCTCCGATTTGTAGGTTTAAGCACATTCTTGAATTGGGATATAGGCTTCGGAGCAAGGTGAGTCTCCTTTCTAACCTTGTAAGAGGGAATTGTCCTCATAAGTGAATTAATTGGATACGTGCTTCTATTTGTGGGGTGTTATTTACGCACGAGGTGACAAAAGTCTGTGCGTAGCTACTATTATGCTTATGTCCGGGTAGTCTAGAACCCAAAAGCATGCTTTACTTGCAATATTTGAAATCTCGTTGTCAATTCAAAATGCTTAAAACATATCGAACATGTAAATGAATTTCTAAAACACTAGACATCGTTTCTTGATTTTTAAAAGAGAAATTGCCTTTTTTCTTGGATAATTGTTTCTTTATGAATTCTTAATTGATGGTTTGAATGTGTGTATCTATGAGTACCTGCGTCTCACGTATGATTCGCGAGCGGGGTAAATCTATTATTTATATTTGACCGCATCGCATGTATGATTCGTGAGTGGGGTAATAGATGCATCTATGGTTCGCACCATTCGACTCTCTGACAGTGCACAATTTAAATATTGTTGAATCGGGTCGTACGTCCTCGGCATAATTTGCGCATGCTTATACTACTTGCCTTGATATTTATACATGAGGATATTGCTTTCCCGGATTGAGAATAAATGTATAAATGATGAAAAGAAATTTGAAAATTTCCTATGAATAAAAGAATTGTTTACTTGTTTCATTCTATTGAGTTACAACCATGTTTATAAAAATTATTGATTTATTATATTATTGATATATTATTATTATTGGACCACTAGTAAGTGTCGAAGTCGACCTTTCATCTCTACTTCTTCGAGATTATACGGGATACTTACTGAGTACATATTGTATTCGTTCTCATACTACACTTGTTGTGCATGTTTTTGCACATGTACGTTTAGTGGCCTAGTTTGGCGCGACGACATGGTTGATAGGGGGGCTTAGGTGAGCTGCACTTCTCGAGACGCTCCATAACCAGCAGAGTCTCCTTCAGAGTATTGTATTGTATTTTCTTTCTATTGTCCAACTTGGTTTCTGAATAGTTATTGTATTACATTATTTCCTAGAAATTGCTCATGCACTTGTGATACCGGGTTCTGGGATATCTATGGGATTATTCAGTATTTTAAAATTGTTAAAGGTATCACTATTTATTTAATGAAATTTATTATCTATATTTAATCGTACAAAAGAAATGATTTCAGAAATACCTAAAACAAGAAATTACTAGATATTTGGTGTTGGCTTGCCTAATAGTGGTGTCCGGCACCATCACGACTCCTAGTGGATGTTTGGGTCGTGACAATACAGTATCAGATTACTAGGTTCCCTTAGGTCTCACGAGTCATGAGTGAGTCTAGTAGAGTCTTGTAGATCGGTACGAAGACGTCTGTACTTATCTTCGAGAGGCTACAGGACTATTAGGAGCACTTCCCTTCTTGATTCCTCATCGTGCTGTTTGATTCCTTTGAGTCTTATGCCCTTGTTTCCTACCTACTCAATCTTATACGACGCGAAGCGCTTATTATAAAATGAAAATTGAAGAATTGTAATGATACTACAAATATGGTGCGGGATGTTTCTACTGGCATGGTTGATTGGGCTATTGTCATCACCTTGTGGAAGGATATTCTGTCTTTTTAGCTCGGTAGTGTCACGACCCCAGTTTGCCCTCCGTGAACTGTCGTGACGGCACCTAGTCTCTACGACTAGGTAAACCTAACAAATGCGGAACATAAACGAAACTTGCGGAAGAAATAATCAAAAACCAAAATAACTGAATGGTAACAATACTTATAATGTCGCTCGACATATACCACACAACGTTCTCAAAACCAAGTACACTATCCCAAAACCCGGAAACTCACGGAAACACAAGCCTTTCGAATATCTAATAGTCTAACTCCAGAATATCTAACAAGAAAGAAAATACAGAAGGGCAATGTTTAAAAGCTAGAATGGAAAGGGACTCTTTGGTCTGCGGACGCGGCAGATGTACCTCAAAGTCTCTAGAGCAGTCGCCTCCCTCAAGGATGGTAGGCCTGAGTAGCGGTACCTAGATCTGCACATGAAAAACATGTGCAGAAGGGGCATGAGTACACCACAGCAGTACTCAGTAAGTGCCAAGCCTAACCTCGATTGGGTAGTGATGAGGAAGGTCAGGGCCCTACTAAGGTTAAATAAAATATAAGGATCAACAATATAGAACAAAACGATAGAAATAAGTACAGCAGTAAATAAAACAGGATGTACAGGACAACAACACTATATAGAAGCAAGGTAAAAATGGAAAGGAAATATAGCTCAGCACCAATAATAACAATCGAGGATCTCTTAGGATACCATCCTGTAGTCCCATATGTACATATACAGTGGATCTCTCGGGATCCCGTCCCGTAGTCCAACTCATAGTGCACGGGGATCTACCGGAATCCTGTTTCGTAGTCCCAAATATAAATACCTAGTATTGGGGGAATCTACCGAGTGCATTACCGTAGTTCCATACAACTGTGCAGGGGGATCTACTGGAATCCCACATCTATAGTCCCAAAATAAACAGACAAGGGGGAGCTACCGGAATCCCACATCCGTAGTCCCAAAATAAACAGACAAGGGGGGGCTACTGGAATCCCACATCCATAGTCCCAAAATAAATACACAGCAGTAATAGGAAAATATACAGAAATGGCAAAAATTTCATATTAAGGCAACAAGTGATTCTAGCCTAGCATGCTGCACAGAAGTCAAGTAAGGCAGGTTGAGCAAATAAGCAATTAAGTCACTTAGACATGCTTTCCTAAGCTAACAACAGGCTTAATAGTGCAAGTAATAGAAACAGGAAAGGAAACATACTAGCAATTACTTAAAGAAAACCGGATTTCCAACAATTAGCACAAGTACGCACTAGTCACCTCACGTATAAGGCATTTCAATTACCAAATATACCAATCCTAAGGGGAAGGTCCCCCATACAAGGTTAGACAAGTCACTTACCTCGAACCGGCTCAAAAATCAATCTGAAACCACGCTCTTGCCACGAGTAATCAACTCCAAATGGCCCAAATCTATTCAATTCAATTTCATAATGTAAATAACACTTCAAGTAACTGTAACAACAAAGAAATTCTAAGCTAATACGCGAAATTAGGTAAAATGACCAAAACACCCCTCGGGCCTACGTCTCGGAATCGGGTAAAATTTATATTTCCAGAAACCTTGCACTCTCATGAGTTCAGTCATATCAAAAGTACCAAAATCGGACCTCAACTTGTCCTTCGAATCATCACTCAAAGGTCTCCAATTAGACAAGCACTAACCCCCTAATTACCACTGATTTTCCTTAATTTTTCATGCTTAAATTGATAAAAATCACTCCAATAACGAGTTTAGGGACCAAAGACCATACCCCAATGAACTCCTCTAAAAATCCCTCTTGAAAAGTGCTTCCCAAGCTCCTTCCCGTTTTGAAAAAGATGAAAATGGCTAATTTTCGCGAAGGCAAGAATTTATATGTTCTGCCCAGCGATATCCGCATCTACGGCCCTGGGACCGCTTTTGCGGTCCCGCTTCTGCGAGAACTTCATCGCATCTATGACTTCCACTTAAACGCCAATATCTGCATTTGCGGTTACCCTTCCGTAGGTGCGGTACCGCTTCTGTGGTGAATTACACGCATCTGCGGAACCTGCTGGCCCTCCCCAAATCCGCATTTGTGCTTACTCCGCTACTTCTATGGCTCCGCACCTGCGGGACCCAAACCGCAGGTGCGGTTATGACAGAAGACCAGCTGATGCTGCAACTTCCAACTCCAAAAATCCTTTCCTCAACCATCTGAATTCATCCCGAGGCCTCTGGGACCTCAACCAAACATGCCAACCAATTATAAAATATCATTCAAACTTGTTCCAACCTTCGGAACGCTCAAAACAACATCAAAACACCTATTTTCATCAGATTCAAGCCTAAGAATCCCAAAAACTCTAAAAATATGCTTTCGATCAAAACCTCGTCCGAATGACCTAAATTTTTGCACACACGTCACATTCACCACTATGGATCTACTCCAACTTCCGGAATTCCATTCCGACCCTTGGATCAAAATCTCACTATCGGACCGGGAACTTCAAAAATTCAACCTTCGGCATTTCAAGCCTAAATTAGCTACAAACCTCCAAAACACAATCCGAGCACGCTCCTAAACCCGAAATCACCCAACGGAGCTAACGGAACCATCAGATTTCCATTCTGAGGCCGTCTTCACAATGTTCCAACTATGGTCAACTTTCCAACACTTAAGCTCTCATTTAGAGACTAAGTGTCCCAAAACCCTCCAAAACTCGAAACCAAACATCCTGGCAAGTCAAAATAGCAAAAATAAACTTGGGAAAAGAAGTTAATAGGGGATCGGGGCATAAATTCTTAAGACGACCGGTCAGGTCGTCACAGGTAGTTGCACTCCTGAGAGCTTGAGGCAATGTGCGGATTGGTGTAATTGTTCATGATTGGTTATTGCACGGTATTGATGTGGTGACAGGATACTTGCCTATGTGTTGGGGCAGTGAATGACTTGGAAGGAGGTTTTCTCAGTGCATGATTCAGAGATTCGGTGTTGTATTTCTGGCGAAGGAAGGTCAATCGGACTATGAATGACCAGGTTTGGGTTGATGGAGTAACAAGACTCGGTGTTTATAAGTGTGGTAGAATTTTCATCTGTGACGTGGTATCGTCGTCCTCGATTGGATATGTTAAGTTCGCCGATGTCATGGTCTTCTACAATTCTCCTTTGGGGCAGGATATTGTGAAATAGTATTGGAAGAGCGGCTGTCAGAGATAGATTTGACTTAAGGTAACAATTGGGCAACAAAGGATGGGGAAGTACATGTGCAGAGGTCAAACTTCTAGAAGGTTGGGTGTAAGAAGCGGAAGTCAAATAGTTTCTTAAAGAAGTGAGGTTGCCCAAAGTGGGAGAGTGGCAGAGTAGCATATGTGTTTAATGGCAGGGTAATTACACCCCTTGATGAAAGCTTGAAGTGATTTGGGAATGATAGTGGATGGTGATTGGGTCTACGAGCCTAAATTAAAATATTGGCTAGCATACGGCGGGAGATTGGATATGACAGAAATGAGTTGCTTGATATGAAGAAGGATACAACATGACTTTGAATTGGAAAATATTGCCGCATATTTAGTTGATGTCCACGAGGAGTGAATGGACTTGTGCAGCTGGTGAATGAGCGCGGGCTCAGGTGGGTTATCTTCTATGAGCAGGTCAGCGGTTGCGTGGTTGGTGAAGCTCTTGCGAAGGATTTTACTGGCTATCTGGTAAGAGGTCTAATATATGAATGTTGCTAGAGATTCAGAGTGTTCATGAAATTCTAACGGAAGGATTTCGAGGAATCTGGCGGTTTAATTGCGCAAGGTCATGTCAATAAGAGATAAAGAATCATAGTGGGTTCCAAAGTTGTGTAATAGTGGATTCATGCTAAGTGGGAGAGTCCCACCGCCTACGGTTGGATTGCCTGGTCGCCTATTTGTGAGATTTCTAGTTAATCGGCATATTGATGGGTTACTGCGACTAAGGAAAGAGAACATCAGTGGTAATTTGAGCAAAGGAATTGAAGAATGTGTTCTATAATTGGCATCCTTGATTCATGTTCAGGCTTTGGGAAGACTCAGGAATTATGTTTCACGTAAAAGTGAGTTGCAAGGAAGGTGATTCGGTCGGGTGCTTCTTTGAGAGCGTGGTCATGTGCTAGCGAAGCCTTGCAGTTGATTATATTTGGGGCCAAATTAGAGTGGGTGACTCTCAATAATAGTCCTAGTGGGTTCAAAGGTTAAGGTGTTGTGCTTAAGGGTTTCGAGTCCATAGTATGGTTGAGTATCGAGCTTTTGCAGCAGATTATGATAAGGAGCTTGGAGTGTTCAGTGTTATCTTTGGTCTGCGGTATAAATTGAGAGGAATGGGATAAAATGACCTCGGATTCATAAAGGGATTTTCAGAATGGGTATATCATATAAAGATGAAAATATACGCACAAGGAGGGTATGAGACGGTTTGTGGGATTTGAGACAGCATGGTCTCGTGATACAAGGCCACTCGAGAGGAGTGCGGATTGAGTTCATTATATGTTGAATGGAGTTATTATTATTTCTGAGGCGATTAAGGATAAATTAGAAGAATATGGGATTGGTTAGCCATGGTTGAATTGGAATATTGGTGACAGTGATCAGTTCCTTCAGCATGATTGAGTTATGCATGTCGTTTGTGACGGTACGTGTGAGGCTGGACGGCCGCCGTAATTGATTATATTTGGAAGTATTTAAGTATTATGGCATGTTATGTGTAGGCAGATCCCGAAAGGGTTATGGTGGTTTAGACCACTACTTGAGGATTTGAATGTTCTATGGTTAGGAGAAGTTACTTGCATGTTACTACGGTCCTCTTGGAATGAATTAAGTAAAAAAGTTTCCAGGTGAGGAAGTGTTTACCATATTAGTGTTTCAGGAGTTATGATGAAGATCTTGCGCTATTGCATATTGGCATGTTGGGTGCAGTGAGTGCTATGGAATTTGAAAGTGAGGATCAAGGTTGTGGTTTGGTATTGACAAGGATGTCACAAGCTCGAAAGAGTAGGAAAGGGATTTGAATGTTTAGAGTAAGCTAGCATTGCCTTCAACGTCACTTGAGATCGATGTTTTGTGAAAAAGGCTTTGCATCCTGGTAAAGGATTCTTGATCCCTTTTCAGCGTTAGTGCGGCCGGTGGCATGGATGTACAAACCTGTTATCTGTTACGGAATGTCGTGGGAGCGTTCCCCAAGGGAAGATTGTATAAGAGTGGCATGTAGTCACTTAATTGATTGAAGAATTAAACCAAGTATGAAGATTGTGGTGATATCGTTAATTTGGGAATTGATGCCTAGAGGGCACTCGAATTATTGGGTTGTGGAGTATGGAGGATTACTCCGGTTAAGATGGTTGTTCTTGTGTGTTATGGGAAAAGGGGGTTATTATGGACCCAGAAAAGATTATGGACCTAATTCGGTACAATCACAATCGGCTTGAGGTTTGTGAATGGATTTAAGTAACAATATGGGCTCTATATCAGGCCGGATGTGTTCATTTAAAGCACTCCTTATGAAGGAGTATTCGGATGTTAGATGTTATTTCGTCATCGGCTATTCCATGTGATGCTATGTTGCACCATGTGAGCTGTGAGACGGCTTGCTAAATTTCTTATGTGTTGAGGTTTCGCGTAGCGATGATGTTATGTGAGCAGGATGGCTCTTTAGATTCAGATCATAAATCACATCTCACTTGTGCTTGCGTTTTGTAGCCTATGGCGCTATATGTCTCCCCAGGGATGGTATTGTGCACTTAGCGTGCTTGTGCCCGATATCCAGTATTTTGTAGTAATGAGCGATTTAGCTCGGTGCGTATCTTCTTATGTGAAATTTTATGTGTGGATCGGGTGGTACGCCGCCACGGGTATGTATGCCGCAATAGCGTGATGTTGAGTATAGTTCCCTATATCTGTTTTGTGCGTTTTGTTTCCCATTTTCTGAGGAAAGTTTATATTAGTTGCGCGAGTTGAGTAATCCCTCCCTGAGTTCGCTTCCCTTATGTATCACGTTCACGTTTGTAGCCTATTGGAACATTGTGGCATCATATGAGGCTTCTAGTCATATCTGGGGTGGCTTATTACCTAAACAGTTTGTACTGGGTGAGGCAAGATTATTGGATCTAAGATCAGTGCAGTCGAATTATATGAAGTATAATAAAGAGCAAAGATCATTATTTGGCCAGAATGAGGTAATGGTTCTTGTTAGAGGTGTAGACTCAATGATTTGTTAACTCAATAGTTGGTTATGAGTTTCCACGCATCTCTTACATTGGGGCAGTATTGCGAGAGTTGGAACAAGACTTATATATATCATGAGGTGCGTTGTGAGCATTAGATTCAGGAAATGTCGATTATTATGATCAAAGAATGTTATTATGGTACTGTGAATGATATGGTGCATGGTGAGAATTCAGCAAAGGTATGCAGTCATGTTCCGGTACCTCGTGTAGTGATTGACACCATGTTCAAATATTGGAAGTAGGCCTGGTAGATCCGAATGTTGGAACTAGGCTCTAAGCTTATTTGCTTGAATAAAAGGGAATATCTTTAGAATTGATCGAGCTAATGTGCTCAACTGGGTTGTAGTAGCATGGGTAGGTGCACGAGGTGTTAAACAGTGATTTCGGACAGCTCCAGCGCAGTTCTTAGCACGTTCGAGGACGAACGTATGTTTAAGTGGGAGAGAATGTAACGACCCGACCAGTCATTTTGAGCTCTAGGTATTATGACTTGTACACATGGTCGGAATTGAATTCCAAGAAGTTCAGAGTTGATTTGGAGAGAAAATTCTCATTTCGGAAGCTTTAAGTTGAAAGAATTGACTAATACTGGATTTTTGAATAAACGACCTCGAAATCAAGATTCAAAGGTTCCATTAGGTCCGTATGATGATTTCGGACTTGGGCGTATGTCCGGATCGGGTTTTGGAAGACCCTGGAACATTTCGGCACCTATAGTGGAAGTTAGCATTTTTGGAAGAATTTTATAAGTTTGGGTTGAAGCGCATTCCAGTGTTATCAATATCTGTTTGGGATTCCGAGTCTAGGAATAGCTCCGTATGGTGATTCTGGTGTTGGGAGCGCGATCGGAAGCGAATTCAGAGGTCTGTGGGTTATTTTGGAGTCATTTGGCTAAAGTTGGAAATTTGAAGGTTTTGAGAGGTTTGACCGGAAGTGGACTTTTTGATATCAGGGTCGGATTCCGATTCCAAAAGTTGGAGTAGGTCCGTAATGTCAAATATGACTTGTGTGCAAAATTTGAGGTCAATCGGACGTGATTTGATAGGCTTAAACATCGAAAGTAGAAGTTTAAAATTTTAAAGTTTATTAAGTTGGAATTGGGGTGTGATTCGTGATTTTAGCATTGTTTGATATGATTTGAGGCCTCGAGCAAGTCCGTGTTATAATTTTTAGACTTGTGCGAGTATTTGGTTTGGAGCCCTAGGGGGTCGGGTGAGTTTCGGAGTAGCTTCGGAGTGTTTTATGAAGGAGTTGGAATTTTTGGTTCTGGTATAATCGCATTTGCGAGGAATTGGTCGCAAATGCGATCACCGCATTTGCGAAGGTAGGCTCGCATTTGCGAACCTGGGGCTTCTAAGGGGAGATTGCATTTGCGAGGGAGTCATCGCTTTTGCAATGTTGTCCTCTTTGCATTTGCGAGGATTTTTGTCGCAAATGCGACCATGGCAGGGGGAAGCTGGGCTTCGCATTTGCGATGCCTTTGTCGCAAATGCGACCATAGCAATTGCGAGCCAGAGGTCGCAAATGCGACTTCTGTGTCTGTTGGAATGGCTTTTTATTTCGAGACTTAGCGAATTTCCCACTTGGTCTTAGGCGATTTTTGAGAGCATTTGAGAAGGAGTTCCATCATCATCAAAGAGGTGAGTCATTTTGTCGAGTTATGGGTTAAATGCAAGTATTATATATGGATTTAAACATGTAAAATTGTGGAAATTTAGGAATTTTGAAGAAAAACCTAGAAATCGAGATTTTTGGATTTTAACCACGAAATTTGTTGTGGAATTTAGTAGAAATCATATTTTGTGATCCTTAGGTTATGGGTAACAACTTTCTTCAAAAAAATTCGGAATCCGGGCACATGGGCCCGAGGATGAATTTTAGGAACCTTGCATTTAGGGTTGGAAAATTGGTTAGAATATGGAATTTTGAGCATATATTGACTAGTTCTTACTCCATTTGAATAATTTTGGATCGTTTGGCTCCGATTTGGAGGTTTAAGCGCATTCTTGAATTGGGATATAGGCTTCGGAGCGAGGTGAGTCTCTTTTCTAACCTTTTAAGAGGGAATTGTCCCCATAGGTGAATTAGTTGGATACGTGCTTCTATTTGTGGGGTTCTACGTACGCACGAGGTGACCCAAAAGCATGCTTTACTTGCAACATTTGAAATCTTGTTGTCAATTCAAAATGCATAAAATGTATTGAACGTGTAAATGAATTTCTAAAAGACTAGACATTGTTTCTTGATTTTTAAAAGAGAAATTGCCTTTTTCTTGGATAATTATTTCTTGATGAATTCTTAATTGACGGTTTAAATGTGTGTATCTATGAGTACCTGCGTCACATGTATGATTTGTGAGAAGGGTAACTCTATGAGGTCAATTTAAAATTCAAGAAATGAAGCAGTAAAACATGTAAGAACAGTGGTTCAGTAAAGATATGTAAAATTGTATAAGGTCAACTTAAAATTCAAGAAATGCCTATTCAACAATTAAACAAGTAAATGACAGACAAATAAGACAGATAAGCACATAAAGGATTTCCCCTCGGGCACAATGTCAACAATACCAGCCCCTCGGGCTATATCTCACATCACAATGGGTACCCGCTCTCACTAGGGGGTATGCAGACTCCTAGAGGGGCCCTTTTCGGCCAGAGCGCAATATCAATCCATCTCGTGGCATCATCACTAGGCTCACGACCTCATATCAACAAGCCACCTCGTGGCGTACAAATCTCAGGCCCTCGGCCTCATAATCATAATCAGGTGTTTCCTCACAACACAGGCCCTCGGCCCTTCTCAGTCAAAGTTCTCACAAACTACTCGGGCAACAGTAAAGCATGATGCTCAGCCCAAAATCTCATTTAAGTGTTAAAGTAGAGTAAACATGGCTGAGTTATGAAATCAGTAGAATATAACATGACTGAGTTCAAGTATAAAGTCAAAACAGTGAGGAAATATCAATAAAAATCCCCTAAGGGTTCAAATAGTTGGCACGAGGCCCAAATATGGCATTCAGCCCAAAACATGATGATAGCAAATAGTTTTTAGTCAAATACGCGGTAAAAAAATCATTTAGGATGGACTAAGTCACAATTCCCAATAGTGCACGACCCCGCGCTCGTCATCTAGCGTGTGTGTCACCTCAATATAGCACCACGATATGCAATCTGGGGTTTCATACCATCAAGACAACATTTACAATCATTACTCACCTCAATCCGGTCAAATCTCTAGCCCGCGACACCTTTGCCCCTCGAATCGACCTCCACTCGCGTCGAATCTATCCAAAATCAGAATCACAACATCAAAATATGCCAAGGGAACGAAGCCCAAATGAAAATAATCAATATATGACACAAATCCTGAAATTACCAAAACCTGACCCCCGGGCCCACGTATCGGAATTTGATAAAATTTACATCAATGTATTCCTTATCTCCCCACGAGTTCATACATATCAAAAGTACCAAAATCCGACCACAATAGGTCCATCAAATCCTCAAGTCTAGGTCTCCAATACCAAGCCCTAGTTTCCCCAATGTTAACTTTTAATTTTCATTTAATTATAGCTCTAATCCTTGAAATAATGCCATAGGAACAAGTTTTAGGTCCAAAATCCTTACCTCAATGAAGTTCCCTTAAAATTCCTCTTCAAAATCGTCCAAAAAGCTTCAAAGTCGACTTAAAAATGGTTAAATAGCTCAAAAATCGCGAAGGACACAATTTATACCTTCTGTCCCAGGAATTTTTGCATCTGCAGCCATATACCCACTTCTGCGGTACCGCATTTGCGGCTAAAGAACCGCTTCTGCGGTTTTCACTTATTCCGCCCCGATCCACATCTGCGATGCGCCAACCGCACCTGCGCCATTGCAGGTGCGGTCCACTAACTGCTTTTGCGATTTCCTGCCTCTCTAGCTCTATTCCGCTTCTGCGGCTCCCTTCACGCATCTGCGAGATCGCACCTACGGTCCCAAATTCACATGTGTGGAAATACCAGAAGCAGAAAAATCGGCAGCTTCAACAAAATCTCAAACTCTCCGTCAACCATCCGAAATCACCTCGAGGCCCCCAAGACCTCAACCAAAATCACAAACATATCCCATAACCTTGTTCAAACTTATATCAATCTGCAAAATACCTCAAACAACATCGGATTAACCAAAACACATCGGATTCAAGCCTAAGTTTCCAAATAATTCCGAATTATGCTTTTGATCAAAATCCCCAACCAAACCACGTTCGAATGACTTGAAATTTTGCACACTCATCCCAAATGACACAACGGAACTACTGCAACTCTCGAAATTCAATTCCGACTCTTATATCAAAATCTTACCTATCAACCGGAAAACGTCAAAAATCCAATTTCGCCAATTCAAGCCTAAATTTACACCGGACCTCCAAAACTCATTCCGATCACACTCTTAAGTCCCTAATTACCTCCAGAAGCTAACCGAACCATCGAAACTCATATCCGAGCCCTCTAACACATAAGTCAACATCCGATTAATTTTTCCAACTTAAACTTCTTCAAAAGAGACTAAGTTCTCAAATCTTACCAAATCCTTTCCGAACCCGAGTCAACCAACCCGATCACATATAAAACCGATAGACAAAGCAATAAGAAGCAAAAATGGGGAAAACGGAGCAGAAACTCATGAGACACAGGCGGGTCATCACAGCATGCTTGTATTGCTTGCCTTGATATTTATAAATGAGGATATTGCTTCCCCGGATTGAGAATAAATGTATAAATGATGAAAAGGAATTTGAAATTTCTTATGAATAAAAGAATTATTTACTTGCTTCATTCTTTTAAGTTACAACCATATTTATAAAAATCCTTGATTTACTATATTATTGGTATATTATTATTGGACCACTAGTAAGTATCGAAGTCGACCTCTCGTCTCCACCTTTTCGAGATGAGACGGGATACTTACTAAGTGCATGTTGTTTTCGTACTCATACTACATTTGCTGTGCATTTTTATTGCACAGGCACATGTACGTTTAGTGGCCTAGTTTGGTACAGCGGCATGGTTGATACGGGGACTTAGGTGAGTTGCACTTCTCGAGACGATCCGCAGCCAGCAGAATCTCCTTCAGAGTATTGTATTGTATTTTCTTTCTACTATCCAATTTGCTTTCTGGACAGTTATTATATTACATTATTTCCTAGAAATTGCTCATGCACTTCTGAGATTTTTTTATTTTAACCACGAAATTTGTTATGGAATTTAGTAGAAATCATATATTTGTGATCCTTAGGTTATGGGTAACAACTTTCTTCAAAAAAATTCGGAATCCGGATACTTGGGCCCGGGGATGAATTTTAGGAATCTTGCATTTAGGGTTGGAAAATCGGTTTAATAATTAGAATATGGACATTTGAACATATATTGACTAGTTCTTACTCTATTTGAATAGTTTTGGATCGTTTGACTCCGATTTGGAGGTTTAAGCGCATTCTTGAATTGGGATATAGGCTTCGGAGCGAGGTGAGTCTCTTTTCTAATCTTGTAAGAGGGAATTGTCCCCATAGGTGAATTAATTGGATACGTGCTTCTATTTGTGGGGAGCTACGTACGCACGAGGTGATGAGAGTCCGTGCGTAGCTACTATTATGCTTAAGTCTGGGTAGTCTAGGACCCAAAAGCATGTTTTACTTGCAATATCTGAAATCTTGTTGTCAATTCAGAATGTTTAAAACATATCGAACGTGTAAATGAATTTCTAATAGACTAGACATTGTTTCTTGATTTTTTAAAAGAGAAATTGCATTTTTCTTGGATAATTGTTTCTTGATGAATTCTTAATTGACGGTTTGAATATGTGTATCTATGAGTACCTGCGTCGCACGTATGATTCGCGAGCGGGGTAACTCTATTATTTATATTTGGCCGCGTCGGACGTATGATTCGCGAGCGGGGTAACTCTATTATTTATATTTGACCGCGTCGGACGTATGATTCGCGAGCGGGGTAATAGACGTATCTATGGTTCGCGCCATTCGACCCTCTGGCAGTGCACAGTTTAAATATTGTTGGATCGGGTCGTACGTCCTCGGCATGATTTGCGCATGCTTGTATTGCTTGCCTTGATATTTATAAATGAGGATATTGCTTCCCCGGATTGAGAATAAATGTATAAATGATGAAAAGGAATTTGAAAATTTCCTATGAATAAAAGAATTGTTTACTTGCTTCATTCTATTAAGTTACAACCATATTTATAAAAATCCTTAATTACTATATTATTGGTATATTATTATTGGACCACTAGTAAGTATCAAAGTCGACCTCTCGTCTCTACCTTTTCGAGATTAGACGGGATACTTACTGAGTACACGTTGTTTTCGTACTCATACTACACTTGCGGTGCATTTTTGTTGCACAGGCACATGTACGTTTAGTGGCCTAGTTTGGCGCAGCGGCATGGTTGATACAGGGACTTAGGTGAGTTGCACTTCTCGAGATGATCCGCAGCCAGCAGAGTCTCCTTCAGAGTATTGTATTGTATTTTCTTACTACTATCCAACTTATTTTGCGGACAGTTATTGTATTACATTATTTCCTAGAAATTGCTCATGCACTTGTGACACCGGGTTCTGGGATATCTATGAGATTATTCAATATTTTAAAATTGTTAAAAGTATTATTATTTATTCTGTGAAATTTATTATCTATTGTTTAAATGTACAGAGGAAATGATTTCAAAAATGCCTAAAACGAAAAATTACTAAATATTTGGTGTTGGCTTGCTTGACAGTGGTGTCCGGTGCCATCACGACTCCTAATGAATTTTTGGGTCGTGACACGTATTAGACACACTAGCAAATTAGCTGCTAACTTTCTCTAGAGGCCGTAAAACTATTAATGCACTCCAGCTCAAAAGACAGCGTAGAGAAATCAGAACATATTCAAACAGCCGAAACTCACTACAACAAGATAGGAGGAGCAACAAAAAGTAGGATTTGGAAGTCTTAGGTCTTGTCTTTTCTTTTTGTTTCTTTTTTTATTTTCTTCTTCTGTCTTGTATCTTTTTCTTGGTTATGTTATTTTTCTTCTTTAGTAGTTCTATTGTGATAAACTATTCAGACGAATGAACGGAAAGATATTTCTCACAAACTATTCAGACAGTGATTCAGACGAATCAAGGAGATTGCAGCTTGAAATATTATCCGTCTGAACTCCTATGGATTCTCTCCGCACTTTTTTATCGTATGTTCAATTTATAGGAGAAAGTGTTAAAGGAATTTAATATATTTTTAAAATTTGAGAAATATTAGTATAATTTTATGACTTTGAGGATGAAAATAAATTATTTTATAGTAAAAAGTTGGTAGATATTTCTTTTTATTTTTAAAACTGAACGAGCAAGGTCGATTAATTTGACTTTGCATTTTTTTTATTTCATTCTTCTTATTTTATGAAAGCATTAACATTTGAAGAGAAAAATTAATTTACATACACATTTTAAATGTACAGAGTACAAATCATATTTTAAATTAATACAGATATGCACGTAAAGAGATCAAGTTTTCTTGATCATTTTCTTTCTTTACATGTTTTTGTATAAGAAAACTGAGAAAAATGTTTCACTTTTATAAATTTATTAGATTCGAAGACTAAAAAGGTATTTAAAATTTTAGTTTGAAATATTATAATATTTGGCTATTATAAAAAGTTAATGCGTTAATTTAATGATATCTTTATTACTGCACGAAGTGCGGACGAATTACCTAGTTCTTAAATAAATATGCTTTATATTCAGTGAAGCAGCAGAAATAAAGAATTTGGCTAGTTTAATGGCAAAAGATTGTATAGTGCATGTACATAGGTTCATAAGTTTGGGCTATGCCTGTGAGCACGTGATTTTTGTCCGATGAAAATCTCCCACAAAATCCATAAAAATAAAAAAAAATTCTAATTATTTTTGAATTTATAGAATTTTAGGATTTTCTTTTAAATTGTTTGTTTGCATTTAGCTGCATTTTATGCATGTTTAATATCATAAAATTGTACAAAAATCATAAAAATTATCACATTTTAATTTCATATCATTTTAGGTTTTAATTGCACTTTTAAGATTTAATTATATATTAATTTCATAATTAATACATGAAAATTTAAAAACAATATTAGTCACTTTACATGCATTTTTAGTTAAATAATTATTTAAATGATAGTCAACAAGCTAATTTTGCAAAAAATTAGGTTTAATTAGGAATATTTAGTGAAGTGGTTAGCTTTGAAAATTTAATAAAAGAAGAAGGAGAAAAGAGAAGGGTTGTTGGGTTCAAATCCAATCTAGGCTAGCTTCAAAGGCCCCAGACCAAATCCGCCTCAAGCCCAATCCCCTATAAATCTAGCCTAGCTCCCAAACGGTGTCGTTTTGGCCTGGATTAATCTCAACCCTCCATCTACTCTAATCCAACGGCTCCCAACCCCCTCCCATCTCCCATAAAACTGTCCAAACATCCCCTTCCCCCCCCCTCCCCACACCTCCCATGAACCCCTCAGAACCCTCTTATTTCTCCATCTCTCTCTCAACCCAGCGAAACCATAGCCGTCCCTGAAATCATCACCGGCGGCCACCCCCAAACAACCCCACATCTATACCCTTCCCCAATTCTTCCTCAACCCTAATCTACCAATAATTTCCCCAAAATTCCCACCAAAATCGACGAATAGTAGATCTAGGAATCTAAAATACCTAATCCGCCTCCACTTCTGATTTGGTCGGAATTCTTGACTTGTTTGACCTAAAATTTGTGCTAATCGATTGTTCTTCAACCAGAACAATAGATTGACACTAATTTTGGGTCCCTTCGAAGTCATCGAAATCCGGCCAAGTTGTTCTTGACCGGTCAGAGTCTAAATCTTAATTAGGTAGTCACTCACTTTCTTAAGGGTAATCATTTCCTCTCTCATTTGGTTTAATTAATTGTTTGTCTTGCATTTAGTAGTAATTACTGTCGCACCTCCTTTTCACCGCGCCCGCGGGGCGCGTGGGGAGTTTTCTCCAATTAAAGGACAGTCGAAACGGGATTTGTTTGTTTGTTTCAGAGTCGCCACCTGGGAATTTTAAGGCGTCCCAAGTCACCGGTTCTAATCCCTGAATCGAGGAGAATATGACTCTGTCTATTTAACAGTCTGCGCACCAGAAATCCGGATAAGGAATTCTGTTAACCCGGGAGAAGGTGTTAGGCATTCCCGAGTTCCGTGGTTCTAGCACGGTCGCTCAACTGTTATATTCGGCTTGATTATTTTGATTTGCTAAATACATTTTTTATTGCATGATTTTATTGTTACCGCTTCTATTTAGATTTAAAGACCCTTCTTTGAATCGAATCACGCGTACGTGTATCCGTTTTATATATTATATATATTTTAACGTGAAAAATCGTGTCACGCGTACGTATACATAATGATATTGATAATATAATAATTATTTTTTTTTTTCGAAATTTTTTATTATAAGAAAAAAAAGGACTAGTTCGAAATTGTGCTTAAAATAAAATTAAGAACGTTCGTCGCTCTTGTATAATTAAATATTGAACCGCACATCTCGAGTTATATGAAATTAATATTGATATTCTCCGAAGATCCCCCTTTTTATTAAATGTTCGTTCGAAGTTGCGCGAACGCATAATCCGAATTGCTTTTAGAAATATAATCAGGTTACGCAAACGCATCCCTAATCACGCAAAATATTCTTAATAGTAGTATAGATTTTCCATAAATGTTTATTGCATCCATCTATTTTTAAATGTAAGAATCATGGAGAATTACCGATTGAGATGCCACCAAATTTCTTGACAAAGAATTCAAAATTTATTAGGCGTTGCTACAAGTCTTATTTTTACGCGTATGAATTATATACCTCAAAACTATTCAAATTTTAAAGAATTAATGATATGAAAAAGAAACAAACAACATGTAACTAAAAATACTACCATTTTTATCGTGGATACAACATTAACATATCCAAAAATCGAATCGCATATAAAACTGGAAAAAGAATTAATTTGATAAACAAATTAATAGTTTCTGAAGAATTTTTATTGTTATATTTGGAGCAAACGCTATTTACACATTTTTTGACTTAAAAAGTTACAATCTATAAATCTCATCCTTCTTTTACACCACTTGTTTTTAGTCCGAGGTTATAATTGTTTGGTTAATTTTGCTTACGAAGATTGGGTTTGAGATAAATAAACCAATTCTTATATTCTGCCTATGCGAATATTTGCAAACACTAACTCTATATTTTGTAAAAAATCATTGACATTATTTCATATATTAAAAGAAATGAGTTGATCGCGTTCCTAAAATAACTAAGCCATTTGTTATTAAGAAAGAGAACTAATCTACCAATTGATTTAATACTATATTAACCAACTAAAACAAAACTGAAACTTAAACTAATAAAATTTAAATGAGTAGAAAACATCCTTATAATCAAACTTCATTTACTTGCCATGTTGAAGCTTTTCATGACATGAATTTTCAGATATGTACCTGATATTGGAAGCAAAAGAAAATGATGATGAGAATCAGCAGCAATAATAACAGTACAATAGCAACAACTGCCCAGCAACAGTAACAACCCAGTAACAGACCGGTGGAGTAGTAATCCCAAAAACAAAAGCTTTAAGCTTTAAATGAAACAACAACCATTAATACTAATTTCAAACAAAGAAAGAAAGCAGTAGATTTTTTTTTAGTTTTATTTTTTATTTTGAAAGCTTAAATATTTTTCGGAATTTTTCTCTCTATCTGTGTGTGTATTTTTTTTCGTATCTCTCTCCCTATTTCTCTCTCTGTATTTCTTGTTCTCAAGACTTCACATATATATAATCCCATCCCATAAATCTTTTAATCAATTAAATCAATACTTTTTCTCTACCCAACCCATTATCTTTCCACTCATCCCCATTACATTAAATAAACATATCACACCACCCCATTATATTTTGTCCCCCATGCTTTATTTAAAATAATGCAAGATTCCCCTTTAATTTAAATCTTGTCCCCCCTTTATATTAAATAATCATATCACAACCCACCCCATTTCATTTTGTCCCCCATGCTTCAAATAAACAATTTCAAAATGTACAATTCCTAAACTACCCCCTCCGACCTTACTGAAATTACCAAACTACCCCTGAACGTACTACAAATTTACCAAACTACCCATCAGCTATAACACATCAATTAATCAAACTTAACCAAAATATAGTCAAGATGACCAATTCTTCAACAATCTTCAACAACAATTTACATGAACATGATGAACAATACAAACTCCAAATTAATGGAAATAAATCAACCATATCGGGAACCAATCCTGGTTAATTTAGATCATCAATGGATGAACAAAGATACAACAATACCAACAACAATATGCATGATTCAAATTAAATCAACAAATCACGAACAAACATAAACTCACATTAAATCACTGGATTTAAACATGAACTTCAAACCAAGACGAACATGAATTAAATCTATCTTTAAGCAACAAAACATGACAGATTCAATGATTCAAACAATATTACTAATTTCCGGAAAATACATAACAACATGAGACAAATTGAAGAGATAATTAATTAAATTCCAATTTGAATCTAACAAACATTAAACTAACAAATATTCACTTAAACAACAATACAAACATGAAATAAACATGAAAAATAACTAATTAATCTTTCATTTGGAATCTGAAAAATTAATTTAACAAACAACACATAAACATGAACTAAAAATTAATTCAAACGATAAACAAAACAAACCTTTGCCGATTTTAGATTCGAAAATATCAAAACGAAATGCGGACAAAATAAAATTCAAAAAATCTACTAACCGGAGATGAACGACGAACAAACGACTAAACCAACAACGAACTTGACGAGCCTCGACCAAAGCTCGAACCAACGATGACGAACGCGATTAAGAAGTAACTAAAGAAACGGGACAGTAGCAAAATCTGGACGATGAAGCAGTAGCAAACGGGATGACGAAGGAGAAGAAGCAGCTAATGACGATGCTGCCATGGCCAGCGAATTCAAACCAGAAATGCGAGCAGCAGTAGTTCGGAGACTGAAGCAGTTGTTCGTGTGTTTGGCTAGCGACGGAGTAAGCAGCGACGAGCCGCATCCATGGAATCCATGGTGTTTCAGAAACAAGGGCAGCAGCGAGAGACAATGGCGTCGACTTGTTCGGCTTAAGGACATCGAAGGAGAAGGACGCAGCAACCTGAGCAGCTGGTCGACGATGAGCTTGGCCATGGAAGCGACTGGGTGTAACAGTGGAAGGAGGCGACGGAACAGTAGGGTCGACGGGCCAAGCGACTGGGTGTAACAGTGGTGTTTGGTGGTGGTTTGGACATGATGCTGGTGCAGGTCAGCCATGGATGTTGATGGCGAAGCTCAGTGACGACGGGGATGAAGCGGGCAGCGGTGGGTTTGATATTTTTTCTTCTTTGATTGAGGGTTTTCCGGCGATGCAACGGGGAGGTCGACGTGGATGGTGGTGACGTTGGTTGTTTTGAGTGGACGAAGAAGAAGGTAAGCGCAGCCATGGGAGGTGAGGTTTTAGGGCAGCCATGGCTGTGTAAGATGGAGATGGAGAAGAAAGAGCAAAGGTTTGGGGGGGGGCGGATGACTTAGGTCATTTTTAGGGTTTTTTCTTTCTTTTTTTGTTGTTTTGTTTTGTTTTGTGTCTTTGAAATGCAAGATAGGGGTATTGGGTCTTTTGGGTTATGGACTGGGTCGACCCAGTTCGAAATGGACTGGGTCGTAGGGAAGATTGGGCCATTTTTTGGGCCTGTGGCTTGAAATTGAAGAAGAGGCCTAATTCCGACTTTCTTTATATTTTCGCTCTCTTTTCTTCTTTTATTTTTTCTAAAACTAAATTATAAAAATACTTAAACTATTATTAAGAACTAAATTAAGTTATAAAAGCGCAAATTAACTCCCAATAATAATTAACGCACAATTAAGTATTAATTAAGCATAAAATTGTATATTTGGACATTAAATGCTAAAAATGCAAACGATGCCTATTTTTGTAATTTTTAATTTTTGTAAAACAAATTTAATTACTAACAATTGTAGAATTAAATCCTATATGCAAAATGCGACATATTTTTGTATTTTTTATTAATTTAGCAAATAAACATGCACAGATAAATACAAATAATTATTCAAAATATCACAAAACATCACAAAATTGCACACCAAGAAAAATTACTTTATTTTTTTGAATTTTTTGGGAGTAATTCTCATATAGGGCAAAAATCACGTGCTTACAGCTGCCCCTCTTTGCCCGAAGACATGAAGGGTTTTCGTGCAAAGATAAAGCGAGCGATTTTTGCCCATTCGAGTACTCCGTTGAAGCATTTTTTTGAAAAAGATTTGACCGAACCTTTGCTTCAAAGGTTTCCTACATATTCTGGGCTAAACAGGAATCAGGTCAATGTAGTTCGGGAAACTTTGGTAGCTGGGACTACCGTTGGACTGCACTGTTAATGTTGTTGCATGCTATTACTACTGCTTACCTATCTCCTTGTTACAACGTGCTTAAAAGAAAACAAGAAGCTAGGCTAGAGTACAATTTGTTTTTGTTGCCTTGCTTCCTTGTCTGCTTGCATTTCTTCCGATACTTTTCTTCTTTTGACACATGCACTTGAGTTTGTGCTGTGACCTCTTGTTGCAACCTTCTGTTTCCCGGTGCCGGGGAATTTTATTGTTTCCTGCTGGGGATTCCTATTGTAACCCTCTGTTTTATTGTTCTCTGACTTGATCTTGAAATGTATGCCTCTGTTATCTGGGCGGGCTCCCAACTTCAATACTTGAAAATTAAAGACTTGAAATGTATGCCTCTGTTATCTGGGCGGGCTCCCAAGTTCAATGCTTGAAAATTAAAGACTGAAATGTATGCCTCTGTTCTATGGGCGGGCTCCCAACTTCAACAACAACTTTAAAAATGAATGTCATTCCTCTCTTCAACCAATACATCGCCATTCTGTTCTTCAGAGGGGGCTCCTGATTTCAACAACTTTAAAAAATAAAATCCTATTCGAGGGCGGATGAACCCGAAATATCCTATTCGAGGGCGGATGAACCCAAATATCCTATTCGAGGGCGGATGAACCCAAAATATCCTATTCGAGGGCGGATGAACCCAAATATCCTATTCGAGGGCGGATGAACCCAAAAATATCCTATTCGAGGGCGGATGAACCCAATATATCCTATTCGAGGGCGGATGAACCCAACAATATCCTATTCGAGGGCGGATGAACCCAAAAGATCCTATTCGAGGGCGGATGAACCCAAAATATCCTATTCGAGGGCAGATGAACCCATAATATCCTATTCGAGGGCGGACGAACCCAATATATCCTATTCGAGGGCGGATGAACCCAACAATATCCTATTCGAGGGCGGATGATCCCATTTTCAAAATCTTGGAATTGTCTTACCTCCGACTGTTTTTCTTCGAATCGTGTTGTCTTGCTATCTCTTAAAACTTGAATTAATTTCCTCGTTCCTCCGAGAAAATTTTCTACAATGGCAGAAAATTTTCTGCCCCAGTTTTGGTGCTTTTCCTTGTTCTCCAGGTGGACGCCTGACTTCTGATATTTCAACTCTTCTTCTTTGTTCTCCAGGTGGATTCCTGATTGCTATTTCAACTGTCCTTCCTTGTTCTCCAAGTGGACGCCTGATTTCTGATAATTCAATTGTTTTCCCTTGTTCTCCAGGTGGGCGCCTGATTTCTTCTTAGATTTTTCATCCTCATTCTCCAGGTGGACGCCTGACTTCTTTTCCAATTTTTTCATTTTTTTTATTATTATTATCCTAGGAGAAAATTCATCAGACTAGGATTTGATATCTTATCTTAGGAGAAAGATTCATCTGACTAAGATTTTATCTTGGGAGAAAAATTTCATCAGACCAAGATTTTGACTCTAGGAGATAAATCGTCAGACTAGGTCCATTTGTTGTGATCTTAGGAGAAAGATTCATCCGACTAAGATTTTATCTTGGGAGAACAATTTCATCAGACCAAGATTTTGACTCTAGGAGATAAATCGTCAGACTAGGTCCATTTTGTTGTGATCTTAGGAGAAAGATTCATCCGACTAAGATTTTATCTTGGGAGAACAATTTCATCAGACCAAGATTTTGACTCTAGGAGATAAATCGTCAGACTAGGTCCATTTTGTTGTGATCTTAGGAGAAAGATTCATCCGACTAAGATTTTATCTTGGGAGAACAATTTCATCAGACCAAGATTTTGACTCTAGGAGATAAATCGTCAGACTAGGTCCATTTTGTTGTGATCTTAGGAGAAAGATTCATCCGACTAAGATTTTATCTTGGGAGAACAATTTCATCAGACCAAGATTTTGACTCTAGGAGATAAATCGTCAGACTAGGTCCATTTTGTTGTGATCTTAGGAGAAAGATTCATCCGACTAAGATTTTATCTTATCTTGGGAGAAAAATTTCATCGGACCAAGATTGTATCGGGGAGGTAAATTCATCAGACTAGGACTTTTTATCCTAGGAGAAAAATGTAGTAAAGATCAATGATTTGAGAAACTTACCTTCGTAATTTCTTCTTTTCTTTTCTCCTTCCTTTGCGCTGCTTTGTTCTTGCTTGCTGGGGATAATACCACTGTGGGAGTCTCCTTTCTTCCCCTCCTTCAAATTTGTTTTTGTTTTTGTTTGTTTGTTTTTTTCAACACTGCTGGGGATAAAAGTGTTATCTTCTTGGGATAACGTTGTTGAGGATAACGCTGCTGGGGAATTTTATCCCTTCAAATAGATGCTTCATTCTTCTGGAAGCTGCTGGGGATGATAATGGCTTTTTGCTTTTCTGAGCACAAGCGTCATCCCTTTATTCTGTCTGTTGGGGATAACTTCCTCCATTGAAACTTATTATGTTGGGGCAACACTGGTTCCAAAGACCACTTCCCTTGAGCTGGTGTTATTTTTTTATTCTTCCTCAAATGGGTACCTGACTTCCAGAAAATTTTCCAAATGAAAGGAAAATTTTCTGCCCCAGTTTTACAGTCTCCCTTATGGCATGCATTTCTGTCATCAATGCCATTTCTTTTACCTGTTTCAAAACAAAATTTGTTAGCTTAAAGCGTGGTAGTTGGTTGTGATACTCCACTGGGACGACTTTTCCCTTTTTCCTTCCTTGCTCTGCATTCCACAAGGGATGATATTATTTGCTGGGGATAATCCTTTTCTGCTGGGGATATCCCTCTTCTTTCGTGGCATGGCTCGGAGACTTGCATTTTCCTGACCTTTTAGTCTCGCATGAATTTTCCAAGTCATGCTTATTGCTCTCCTTGTTTTGTCCACGGGCCTTGGCCTTGAGGTTTTAATAACCTCTGATTTCGGCAAGGATATCCCTCTTGACACTCGTCGATCCCTTTGTCAATTCCCTTTTGCTGGGGATATCTTTCTTGACATTGGCCTCGCGCTTGTTCCTTCCTGACTATATCACTTGGATGTATTAGTCAGATCTTATCTTGGAAAGCTGATGGCCTATTTTGAAGTCATTTCCCACTGGTTCTGACCAAACAGACTCTACTGGGGAAATTTCTATGAAAGGAAAAGATAAAAGGGAACAGAATAAAAGACAACGGAAAAAGATGACTCTTTAACAAAAGAAACTATAAATAAAAACCTATCAAATGCAAATACCGACTCTAATGGTCATGACATGCACATGTGGCCCATCCTCTGCCGTCAATCGTCTTTCAAGACCTTCAATTGGCGATTCCCCATCTGATTCCCAATCTTATTCGACTTGTAGTGCCCGAAGGGTTTTCACTATCAAGCCTCTCTCATTTTGGTTTTTCTCTCAGCTTGCGTCGCCTTATGGTGTCCGTAAAGATTTTCACCGATAAGACTCTCTCATTTGTATCACTTTCCAGCTGGGGATTTGGAGTGTTGCCGGTATGACTCTCTCTGCTGGAGATTAGAGTCCTTTCTGCTGTGGAACAGAATGTTATGTTCGCCGGTAAGACTCTCATTTGTCTGACTTGGCATCTTTTGCAGACTGATCAGAAGGTCTTTCTTTGGACCGTAATGTGGGTTTTTTGGATAGGCTTAGAAATAAAGGGTATTAAAGGCTCAAAAACAAATCAATTTGGGGTTCAAAATTACAACCTTCGAAATCATATTTGTTTATAACAAGTGCAACCCTTGCCCCAGTTTCTTGCTTGGGGATAATTTATTTATTATTTATATTTTTTTTTTAATTTTTTTTTTACACTATGCACACCATGCACATTATGCACACTATGCACCCTATGACCGAGCCGTGAGGCGCCTACGTATCCTCTTTGAGGAATCAGGTCAAACGTAGTTCCCAATTCCTCTTTTTCATTTGACTTTCTTTTTTTTTTTTTTTTTGGTTATTATCATTTTTCTCTTCTTTTTTTTTCGTTTTTTTTTTTTGATTTTTTTTTTACCTTCCAGGCTCGTATTTCCTAGTCGTTGCTATTGATTCCGAACGAGGGGTATGAAAGAAAATAAATAGGGCTCAAAGGGGGGTAACGAAGGATAAAGTGTTTAGGTAGCAGAATAAAATGCCTTCGTCATTCCAGTCTTCAAAACATGCCAAGTGCAAACAACACAATTGAACATAGATTTATAGTCTCTTCCGATGGTGCTGGACTTGACAATTATGTTAAACACTTGCTTTTTCATTTGTCATTTCTAAAGCACTGCTGGGCGACACTCTCACTCTCATGCACGACCCTCATGCCAATTTGGCGAATCTTGCATTTAACGGTTTTCTTTATGTTTTACTTGCCCCAGTTCCACATGACTCGGGCTTCAAATAATCTCAAACCGTTCTTATTTCCTTTAAATGCTTTGATCACCTTCCCAGGGTTTTATGATTAACTTTATAGACTAGGCCCAAACTGTGTGCGCATGTCATGTCCCTAGAATCGGCATTGAACGAAAATGACAAAAGGACTAAATAAAAAGATGACTGGAAATAATAAAAGACCGGCTTTTGTATTAGACTTCCGGCGAGATGGTTAGAAAAACAAATAAAACAACCAGAATAAAATCTTAACACACCCTTAAAAAACTTAAACAAACTGATATGACAAACTGGAAAGATAAGAAGGTTTGACACAAGACAATATTCGAACTACAACCCTAAGGATAATCCGGACAACAGAAATGACAACAAAATAAGCCACCAAAAGCTTCTCTCTTGCTAACCAAGGAACAGAGCGTCCTCCCACTTTATCAAAATTGGCATCTTAGCCACTGAGCTTTGCATTAATATTGTCGAGACCATTGCCAACTTCAATATCATCAACCTCAGTCAACAAGTCTTAATAGGATTTGAGTGCTTCTGTTATCAGGCTTGATCCCCGTAAAGTGTGCTTCTGGGTCTTGTATTTACGGCTTACCACAAACCAACCACCTTAACTTTCTTTGTGATTCAAAGCGAAACAGGTTAGAATGGACTCCGTCGGTCCCCATTATTAATAACATCTTTTTTTTTCTTTTCTTTCTTTTTTTCGATTTTTTTTTCATTCATTTTCTTTTTTTTCTTTATTTTTTTCAATTTTTTTTCCATTTTTTTTCTTTTTTTTTGTTGTGGTCGAATCTTATGGAGATTGCCTACGTATCATGACCCCGCATGAATCAGACCTTGCGTAGTTCAGACCAATAAAAGATAAGCAATACTTATCATTTTTTTTTCAATTTTCATATTGGGTTTCAAAGGTTTAAAAATGACCTACAAACTTGAAAATCAAACGACCCACATATTATAATCAAAAGTTTTACAAACTCCAAAACAAACGGTCAGCTTCCTTTCTCCGTTTGACAAATGCAACCAAACGGTTATTTTTGCAAATGTGGCCCCGTCCAAATTTTGAGGCCGGAGAGGATTATTTTATGACACTTTACACACTTGTCCGTTCTTTTACGAAAATAGCCTTTCGACAACTGAAAGATACTCTGAGGCTATTTCGGCAAGAACGGTTTAAGACGCGGCCGAAGCTGGCTCGGCTTATTATGACAAAATTCAAACGGTATTCACCTGACCGCCGACTATTTATTTTTATTTTTTTTTCAAATTACAATAAAAACCTGGTGTTGCAAACACGTCCCTTCAGCGCCTCGGGGACGAAGATTTTTAAGGCTGTGTGAGTCAACTAGACCAAAATCCTAAACATGACCCAAAAGGTGGTTGTTTATGCAAAGTCGGCCTTCTGGCGTCCCATTCGGGAACATTCGGCTATGTCTTGATAAAACAATGTCACCCGACTTCTTTATGACTCTTAAAATTTGACATATTTTTTTTGGCTATTTTGTTTTAGCAAAAAGTGGAGGCTGGACACTGCCCGACTTATTTATGAAAAAAAATTAAAATTTTGACATGTTTTTTATTTATTTATTGGTTTTTGGCTATTTTAGCAAAAATGGGGGTTGGACCCGATGAGGGTTGCCTACGTATCTCACATCCGGTGAGAATCAAACCGGCGTAGTTCGGGCATCGTGAATAAGTAAATGAACTAATATTTTTTTTATTGGAACTGTGAAAGAACTGCTCAAAGGAAGTATATATATTTTTTTGATTGATTTCTTTTTGAAAGAAAAACTCGTAAAAATTCCTTTTCTTTTGATTTGAACTTTGAGAATTTCAAAAGTAAAAGGAAGTTTTTTTTTTCGAATTTCCATTTGTCTTTTTTTCTAAAGAAAAAAAATATTTTTGGAATTTTACTTTTGATAAAAGAAATGCTTCTAAAAAATATTTTTTGAATTTTGAATTTTCTTTTCAATTTTGAAAGAGGAATCAAAATATTTTCGGATTTTTTTTTTCTTAAAAGAAAACATTTTTATTATTTTTGTTTTATCAACAATGGAAAATAAAGATATTTATATTGTTTTTTGCAAGACATATTTTTTGGAATTTTATTTTGAATTTTCTTGGCAAGAAAAATACTCTTTGCAACAAATAAAGATATATATATCTTTTGGAAATAAAAAAACTTTTCGGATATATATATATATATATATTTGCGACAAATAATGAAAGACCTTTTTTTATTTTTTTTTTATTTTTTTTTATTTTTTGCATTTTCATAAGCAAATAAAATAAAAAAAACCATTTTAAAAATAAGACTTTTTTTTTATTTTCATTTTCTATTTTTCCTTTGCTTTTAATAAAACAAACTAATAAAACATTTTTTTTTCATTTTCTCAAAATTTCGGCAGAGTTTTGACAGTTATTTGGGCATTGGTTTTTTTTTTCAAAAATAAACAGTCAATTCCCTAACCGCTATTTTTTTTTCAATTTTAAAATATTATTCATGATATTCAAAAGTCAGTCAACACAAATCCGGATCAAATAAATGCGCAAGTAGCAGCAAGTAAGATGCATCAGGATGGTCATTTGTTTTGGTACACCTGTCCTAGACAGACCCAACCCCTGTGTTGAGTCTCCAAAGTCAAATGCACGTGATGCAAACAATCGCTCCTACTAGGGATCCGGCATGAAGCTGAGTTATTCTAAGTGTGAAAAAACCTGAGGCATATTGATCTAGCCCTGGCTTACCCAAACGGACAGTTTGAGCCGAAGCGGGGGCAACGTACCGGGAGCACGAAAGTCTACCCGGCCTAGTTACTTGTCCCAACTTCGTCTTATTTGGTATGACTTTAACAGAAAGGTGGGCCACGCGCACGTGTGCACCATAAATTTAGAAGACTCAGAAAGAAGGGGGTTTCGTAGCAGTTGTATATATTCATAATTAAAATAATATTAAAGCGGTAAAAATGTCATTTAGCACATTGGGCATATATCATGTAAAAAAATCAGATAATAAATAAAGCCAACTATAACAATTATTTTAAGCTCGAATTCTTGAACCCTGAACCAGTGGTTCTGGGTTTGATCCCCGGCAGAGTCGCCAGAGCTGTCGCACCTCCTTTTCACCGCGCCCGCGGGGCGCGTGGGGAGTTTTCTCCAATTAAAGGACAGTCGAAACGGGATTTGTTTGTTTGTTTCAGAGTCGCCACCTGGGAATTTTAAGGCGTCTCAAGTCACCGGTTCTAATCCCTGAATCGAGGAGAATATGACTCTGTCTATTTAACAGTCTGCGCACCAGAAATCCGGATAAGGAATTCTATTAACCCGGGAGAAGGTGTTAGGCATTCCCGAGTTCCGTGGTTCTAGCACGGTCGCTCAACTGTTATATTCGGCTTGATTATTTTGATTAGCTAAATACATTTTTTATTGCATGATTCTATTGTTACCGCTTCTATTTAGATTTAAAGACCCTTCTTTGAATCGAATCACGCGTACGTGTATCCGTTTTATATATTATATATATTTTAACGTGAAAAATCGTGTCACGCGTACGTATACACAATGATATTGATAATATAATAATTATTATTTTTTTCGAAATTTTTTATTATAAGAAAAAAAAAGGACTAGTTCGAAATTGTGCTTAAAATAAAATTAAGAACGTTCGTCGCTCTTGTATAATTAAATATTGAACCGCACATCTCGAGTTATATGAAATTAATATTGATATTCTCCGAAGAGCCCCCTTTTTATTAAATGTTCGTTCGAAGTTGCGCGAACGCATAATCCGAATTGCTTTTAGAAATATAATCAGGTTACGCGAACGCATCCCTAATCACGCAAAATATTCTTAATAGTAGTATAGATTTTCCATAAATTGTTGAATGTTAACCGCAAATTATATTTGTAAGAATCATGGAGAATTACCGATTGAGATGCCACCAAATTTCTTGACAAAGAATTCAAAATTTATTAGGCGTTGCTACAAGTCTTATTTTACGCGTATGAATTATATACCTCAAAACTATTCAAATTTTAAAGAATTAATGATATGAAAAAGAAACAAACAACATGTAACTAAAAATACTACCATTTTTATCGTGGATACAACATTAACATATCCAAAAATCGAATCGCATATAAAACTGGAAAAAGAATTAATTTGATAAACAAATTAATAGTTTCTGAAGAATTTTTATTGTTATATTTGGAGCAAACGCTATTTACACATTTTTTGACTTAAAAAGTTACAATCTATAAATCTCATCCTTCTTTTACACCACTTGTTTTTAGTCCGAGGTTATAATTGTTTGGTTAATTTTGCTTACGAAGATTGGGTTTGAGATAAATAAACCAATTCTTATATTCTGCCTATGCGAATATTTGCAAACACTAACTCTATATTTTGTAAAAAATCATTGACATTATTTCATATATTAAAAGAAATGAGTTGATCGCGTTCCTAAAATAACTAAGCCATTTGTTATTAAGAAAGAGAACTAATCTACCAATTGATTTAATACTATATTAACCAACTAAAACAAAACTGAAACTTAAACTAATAAAATTTAAATGAGTAGAAAACATCCTTATAATCAAACTTCATTTACTTGCCATGTTGAAGCTTTTCATGACATGAATTTTCAGATATGTACCTGATATTGGAAGCAAAAGAAAATGATGATGAGAATCAGCAGCAATAATAACAGTACAATAGCAACAACTGCCCAGCAACAGTAACAACCCAGTAACAGACCGGTGGAGTAGTAATCCCAAAAACAAAAGCTTTAAGCTTTAAATGAAACAACAACCATTAATACTAATTTCAAACAAAGAAAGAAAGCAGTAGATTTTTTTTTAGTTTTATTTTTTATTTTGAAAGCTTAAATATTTTTCGGAATTTTTCTCTCTATCTGTGTGTGTATTTTTTTTCGTATCTCTCTCCCTATTTCTCTCTCTGTATTTCTTGTTCTCAAGACTTCACATATATATAATCTCATCCCATAAATCTTTTAATCAATTAAATCAATACTTTTTCTCTACCCAACCCATTATCTTTCCACTCATCCCCATTACATTAAATAAACATATCACACCACCCCATTATATTTTGTCCCCCATGCTTTATTTAAAATAATGCAAGATTCCCCTTTAATTTAAATCTTGTCCCCCCTTTATATTAAATAATCATATCACAACCCACCCCATTTCATTTTGTCCCCCATGCTTCAAATAAACAATTTCAAAATGTACAATTCCTAAACTACCCCCTCCGACCTTACTGAAATTACCAAACTACCCCTGAACGTACTACAAATTTACCAAACTACCCATCAGCTATAACACATCAATTAATCAAACTTAACCAAAATATAGTCAAGATGACCAATTCTTCAACAATCTTCAACAACAATTTACATGAACATGATGAACAATACAAACTCCAAATTAATGGAAATAAATCAACCATATCGGGAACCAATCCTGGTTAATTTAGATCATCAATGGATGAACAAAGATACAACAATACCAACAACAATATGCATGATTCAAATTAAATCAACAAATCACAAACAAACATAAACTCACATTAAATCACTGGATTTAAACATGAACTTCAAACCAAGACGAACATGAATTAAATCTATCTTTAAGCAACAAAACATGACAGATTCAATGATTCAAACAACATTACTAATTTCCGGAAAATACATAACAACATGAGACAAATTGAAGAGATAATTAATTAAATTCCAATTTGAATCTAACAAACATTAAACTAACAAATATTCACTTAAACAACAATACAAGCATGAAATAAACATGAAAAATAACTAATTAATCTTTCATTTGGAATCTGAAAAATTAATTTAACAAACAACACATAAACATGAACTAAAAATTAATTCAAACGATAAACAAAACAAACCTTTGCCGATTTTAGATTCGAAAATATCAAAACGAAATGCGGACAAAATAAAATTCAAAAAATCTACTAACCGGAGATGAACGGCGAACAAACGACTAAACCAACAACGAACTTGACGAGCCTCGACCAAAGCTCGAACCAACGATGACGAACGCGATTAAGAAGTAACTGAAGAAATGGGACAGTAGCAAAATCTGGACGATGAAGCAGTAGCAAACGGGATGATGAAGGAGAAGAAGCAGCTAATGACGATGCTGCCATGGCCAGCGAATTCAAACCAGAAACGCGAGCAGCAGTAGTTCGGAGACTGAAGCAGTTGTTCGTGTGTTTGGCTAGCGACGGAGTAAGCAGCGACGAGCCGCATCCATGGAATCCATGGTGTTTCAGAAACAAGGGCAGCAGCGAGAGACAATGGCGTCGACTTGTTCGGCTTAAGGACATCAAAGGAGAAGGATGCATCAACCTGAGCAGCTGGTCGACGATGAGCTTGGCCAGGGAAGCGACTGGGTGTAACAGTGGAAGGAGGCGACGGAACAGTAGGGTCGACGGGCCAAGCGACTGGGTGTAACAGTGGTGTTTGGTAGTGGTTTGGACGTGATGCTGGTGCAGGTCAGCCATGGATGTTGATGGCGAAGCTCAGTGACGACGGGGATGAAGCGGGCAGCGGTGGGTTTGATATTTTTCTTCTTTGATTGAGGGTTTTCCGGTGATGCAACGGGGAGGTCGACGTGGATGGTGGTGACGTTGGTTGTTCTGAGTGGACGAAGAAGAAGGTAAGCGCAGCCATGGGAGGTGAGGTTTTAGGGCAGCCATGGCTGTGTAAGATGGAGATGGAGAAGAAAGAGCAAAGGTTTGGGGGGGGGGATGACTTAGGTCATTTTTAGGGTTTTTTTTTCCTTTTATTTTTTTGTTTTGTTTTGTGTCTTTGAAATGCAAGATAGGGGTATTGGGTCTTTTGGGTTATGGACTGGGTCGACCCAGTTCGAAATGGACTGGGTCGTAGGGAAGATTGGGCCATTTTTTGGGCCTGTGGCTTGAAATTGAAGAAGAGGCCTAATTCCGACTTTCTTTATATTTTCGCTCTCTTTTCTTCTTTTATTTTTTCTAAAACTAAATTATAAAAATACTTAAACTATTATTAAGAACTAAATTAAGTTATAAAAGCGCAAATTAACTCCCAATAACAATTAACGCACAATTAAGTATTAATTAAGCATAAAATTGTATATTTGGACATTAAATGCTAAAAATGCAAACGATGCCTATTTTTGTAATTTTTAATTTTTGTAAAACAAATTTAATTACTAACAATTGTAGAATTAAATCCTATATGCAAAATGCGACATATTTTTGTATTTTTTATTAATTTAGCAAATAAACATGCACAGATAAATACAAATAATTATTCAAAATATCACAAAACATCACAAAATTGCACACCAAGAAAAATTACTTTATTTTTTTGAATTTTTTGGGAGTAATTCTCATATAGGGCAAAAATCACGTGCTTACAATTACCACGGACAAGGTGAGTTGCTCTGATGGCAAGAACCCTCCACTTTCAACCAAGAGGTTGTGAGTTCGAGCCACCCCAAGAGCAAGGTGGGGAGTTCTTGGAGGGAAGGATGTCGGGGGTCTATTGAAAATAGCCTCTCTACCCCAGGGTAGGGGTAATGTCTGCGTACACACTACTCTCCCCAGACCCCACTAGTGGGATTATACTGGGATGTTGTTGTTATTGTTGTACTATGTTGAATGTCATTTGTTTAGGTTAATTAGGTCATTGCATAATCAGTTAGTTTAATTATGTTAATTAGTTTAATTGCATAAGTTCATCAATTAATTGTTAAATGGTTTGATTGTTAATGTTTTGTTCATATCTGTATGTTTGTTTTTGGTGTTTATTTGTCATAATTGAAACTTGAGAGGGCTAAGGGGTCATAAAAACTTAAGGAAATAAAACAAGGAATTAAGTCAAAACTTGGGGTAAAACGTTAAAATTTTAGAAGTTTAAAGGTTTAGGGAGTAAAGAAAAATATCTAGAAGGGACAAATGTCCATTTCTGTTGCAAAAAGATGCCATTTTCCTAAATTTTAGGATGGCTGACAGATTCTTTTCTAGGCCTTGTCTCATTCCCCCATATAGCATAGGCATATTCTACGAGACTCATTCACAGATACACTTACGAATTTTACACCAAAACCCTCTGAAATTCAGACTATTTTTCTTCATTTTTAAGACTGATTTTGAGATGGATTTTACACTTCAACTTTCTGAAAATTGGGAACTCCCTTCTCATTTGGTAATAATTTTGCATTAAAGTTTCGTTGGTTTTGGGTCTACTGCTGGACTTCTGGGTTGAAGATTGAAGCTATTGTGTGCTGTTTTCTATTGCTATTTGTTGTTACTGTGTAGCTAAGTTCTTTACTTTGGATTCCAGACCTTTATTTGGTCATTTCCTTTTGTTTCCTTACTTTTAAGTATGTAACACTCTATCTGAGATCACTATTAAATATGGAATTGAAGTTGTGATTTATTTTTGCTATATTTATGTCCAAATTTTGTGTATTGAGGGTGTTGGACCGTAGATTTGTCCATATTTGCTTTCTCTCTTAATATCTGTAACGACCCAAACGATCGTTTTGAGTATTTGTACTTTGCTCAGTAGTTTGGGGGCACGAGTAGCTCTGTATGCTGTATTAGGACTTGTGTGAAAAATTTGAGTTCATTCCGAGTTGATTTGATATGTTTCGGCGCGAGTGTTTGGAAGTCGAAAGTTCATTAAGTTTGATTTGAGGTGTGTTTCATTGTTTCGATATTGTAATACGTGATTTGAGGCCTCGAGTAAGTTCGTATTATATTATGGGACTTGTTGGTATGTTCGTACGGGATCCCAAGGGGCTCGGGTGAGTTTTGAATAGAATAGGGTTGTGTTGCGCTCGTTTTTCTTATGTTTTGATGTCGTTTCTTCAAGCATAAATGGTACCACATTGAACAAATGAGCTTCGATTTTTGTTTTGGTTGAAGAATTCGATCTGTATCGTAATTACGGATCCGTAGTAAAAAAAATCGTCGAATTTGGACATCGTATGAGGATTTATTGGTCATTTACTAAGAATTGGGTTGCCATATTTTTTCAAATTAATTACGAAATTGCCACTGACTTCGTATTAAAAAATCTGCATTATTTTCAAATATTGAAACCAACATATCTCCTTCATTATAAGGTCAAATAGAGTGATTCAAAAGCCTATCTTGACTGAAATTTCACAAGAAATTCATTGGAGGCATCAAAAATAAGTTTTGGGATAGTTTGGCACATAAAACGAGACAGAACAGCTGGGCAAAAGTACTTAATATCGAAGGTTTGCTCATTTGGTCATATTTTGAGTTGGGGAACTCGGATTTGGACAATATTTGGAGGATATTTTCACCATATGGATTGGGGTAAGTGTTCTATACTCGATTTTGGTTATACTTCGTGAAACCATCTTCGTTTTGACATTTGATTGATGATTTTAAAGTGAAATTTGGGGTTATGTCTAAAATTTCATAAAGTGAATTTTGAGTTTTGAATATCAATTCGGAGTCGAATTTGAGTGAAACTAGTATGGTTGGACTCATAATTGAATGATTTGTCAGATTTTATGAGTTTTGTCGGGTTCCGAAATACGAGCCTAGGTTAGGCTTTTTGGCCATTTTGGGCTTTTGATTAAAGATTCGACCTTTTTCAATTTGGATTGGTTCCTTTAGTATTGTTTGATATATTTGAGTTGTTTTTGGTTAGTTTCGAGCCGTTCGGAGGTCGGAATGTACGATATGACATTTTTGGACCATCGCTTGGCTTGCTCGGTATTGGAATTGGCTTGTTCGAGGTAAGTAACTCTTCTAAACTTAGTGTTGAGGGTATGAAACCCCGATTACATGTTATGTGATTGGTGTTGAGGTGACGCACATGCTAGGTGACGGGCGCGTGGGCGTGCATCCTATGAATTGTGACTCTGTTGTTTTCCATGACACTGTATAGTGGCCCTATCTTGTTGATATCAGTGTTTTCACCATGTGATAAAGTAATTGAGTTGTATGCTATATATTGTGTTTAGGTTTTATGCCAATACTTTTGGGACCCATAGTGGTCATTTCTTGCTATTATCCCACTGATTTTCATTGATATTTCGTACTCAATCATATTCATGCATTTATATCATACCTCAATCTTAGTTATTATTCATTGGCACATCATATCATTGTTCCGGGTTAGTCTTCATGACATTGTGAGCCCTTGGGTGAGACTGGAGAGATTGATGATTGAGTGAGGCCGAGAGCCTGATTATGAGTGACATTTACGGGATCGGACTGCACGGCGCAACATGTTATATTGATTTATGTCTGGACCTGGCTTGTGATAGTGCTTGAGTAGAAGGAGCCCATCCGGAGTCTGTACACACCCCCAGTGAGCGCGGTTAATTATATTGAGGGATGGATCTTCCCTGGACATGTATCTTGTCCGAAACATTTATACACCTGGAGATGGATCTTCTCCATGGGGTCGGATTGGCCTTCCTCGATACTGAGTGACTGATGGTTAGTGATGTATATATTCCAGGATGGATCTTCCCTGGGCCATATACAGTACCGAGTGGTTGAGCATGATAAGTGAAAAGTGTGAGACAGTGAGATTGAGTACTTTGAGAGTGTGAGTACATGATTCATATACATGGCATTGGCATGCACACATGACATACAGGCATAAAGATGCATTTTTTCTCATGTTGTACAGTATCACGTCATTCATGATTTTTACACACATTGATATGTGGCATAGAGAGGTATTTTACACTTGTTATCTAGAAAGAAAATGAAACATCTTATTTATTGTGAAAAGGATTTTTAGAAAAATTACAGTTTTCAAACTATCTCATATTTTACGATGATTTCGGTAAATGATTTGAGTTTCACTGATATTCTTGAAAAGCGAAACTATTTTTGGAAAACTGTGAAAAAGCTTAGCATTTTTTCTCTGAGTTACTTCCTCATTTATATGCTCTACGTTATTATGAACTGCTGTTAGTTATTGGTGTTGGACCCGACCTATGTTCTAGCTCGTCACTGCTTTCAACCTAGGTTAGGTTTGTTACTTACTCAGTACATGGGGTCGGTTATACTGATACTACACTTTTGCACATTGCGTGCAGATATTGGTTGTTGTTGTAGCTGCCTCTTGTTCATGGTAGCCTTAAATTTTAAAACTCTATTTATGTACTTTTCAAACAGAAGATGTATTTACTTCATATCAGCTTTGTAAATTCTATTCTTATAAGCTCATGATTTGTACTACCAGTCCTTTGGAAAGTGTATAAGATTAGATAATTCTCTTGTTTAAATTGTCTTATTAAATATTATGGGAGTTGGATAGCATAGTTGGCTTACCTAGCGGGTTGGGTTGGGTGTCATCACGATTAGTAGATTTTGGGTCGTGACAATATCTTAACTCATTCATTTTGCTCAATGTTGAAAGTTAAGATGCAATTATCCATTAACTGTGTTTAATTTAACTCGAACAGTGATTCGTATGTTTGATGCAGGTTGAAAGCTTAAATTATAAGAAATGACTCAAGGTCTAACTCATTCTCATACGTTAGATGTTTTGATTTGCATGAGTAAGTGTAAGCTTAGTTTGGTCTCGATCAATTTCTCGGTCTGTTGGTAGTATCATTAATTTGCAATCTCGGTATTCAATGGCGAGGCTTTGGAATTGCAAGGAGCTGGCAGTGAAACACTATGGCAGGAATTGATATAGCTAAAGTCTAAGTTTAGAGTCTGTTAGTTGAAGCCTATATTTGATGACAGAATTTGAATCTGTATCACTGGTTGTTAATTTTCGTAAATATCTGTAATTGCTTGAATCACTTATTGGAATCTCTATATGTAACATGTTCACAATTCATGCTGGTTGGACATGTTTTCGATAGCCCTATTGTTTCTTTTGAAGTTTAAAGATGAAGCTTGAAATTATTTGTGGTTTATTGCTGGGTGATCGTGTACAAAGTTCCTACCGTTCTTATGAAATGCATTAAGGGTATCTGTTATTGTGAACTCCGAATAAGTACTCTTGATTCAGTTGTTTAAGGTTTTAATTCATAAATTCAAGTAGCCATGTGTGCCTGATAGAACTTTTAGCTATTCATATCTCAAATAGTTATATATTTTCATAAAGCTTAATCATTAGTTGACTTTGAGATCGGCGCTATATCCAAGATGAAATGACAAGATTTCCAGAAAATGGGGTATCTTTCTTTTAGCAAGAAGTCCTTCCAAAAGTGTGGTTTTAAATAATTTCCAAATCATGTTCTCCCCAATATTGCATTCCAAAATTAATGACCTTACAATAATCTCAAATTAGATTAGGAAATAAGTCACAAACTTTGTAGCTTGCTTTAGGCATGTTAATTGAATAAATCATCATGACTATGGGCGCGACTCCAGTGGCATAGTCATGATACATAAATCCCAATTTGAATGTGTGTTCCACGTGACTCGACCCTAACTTTAAACAATAATAAAAAAACATATCATAAATCATGGGTGCGTTTCACGTAACGCAATTCGCAATGTGTACAAAAAACAATAAGTGCGCGACATCGCGACTTATTTAAATAAACTCCATAAATAAATTAAAAGTGGCTACAAAATTAAAAATGCACAATGAGTTTTAAAGATGTAATAAATCAGACAATTAGGCCAATTATTAATAGTTGAGCGACCGTGCTAAAATCACATAACTAGGGAGTGTCTCACACTTTCTCCCGGGTTAGCATAATTCCTTACCATGTCTTCTGATTTTTGCGGACTTTAAAATAAAGTCAAATTTCCTCGATTTGGGATTTAAAATAAATCGGTGATTTGGGACATCATAAATTATTCCAAGTGGCGACTCTGGATAAATAAATAATTCAATTTCGACTAATGCCACTTAAATGAAAAAACTCCCTAATCCCTCAGAAAAAGGAGGTGTGACAATGCCAAATAAAGATTGAGATGATCAAAAAATGGCCTAGATTAATGTCGTTATTGACTTTGCTTTCTCATATATTAAATGGTGTATGTTATTTGTTGATGACATGTGTTAATTGACAAAATTAGCAAGGGTGTCAATAAAAAGCTTGAGACATGGAGAAGCACCTTGGAGAGTAAATATTTTAAGATAATGTCACGATCCGAATTTTTCACCCTCGAGACTGTGATGACGCCTAACATCGCACTCGTTAGGCAAGCTAACGTTAGAGTTCTATTTACCTTTTTCCTTTACATTTTTATAGCTTACAATAAATAAAACTAAATCAAATTTAAATGAATGCGGAAGCACATAATTTACTAGTTAAACATACGCTATTAACAAATACCGAAAACTGTTACCACTCAGAAATTGGTGTCACAACCCACGAACATTCTATGAATAACTACAAGTATGGGTTTGAAAGAAGAAAATACATCTGTCTCGAAAGGAAATAAATAGAAATAAGAAAAACATAGGAGGGGACGCCAGGGCCTGCGGACGCCTACAGGACTACCTTGGGTCTCCTAGATGATTGCCTGCAACCGACCTCTCGATCAGCCACAATCAGCTCCAAAATCTACACAGAAAGTGCAGAGTGTAGTATCAATACAGCAGACCCCATGTACTGGTAAGTGCCGAGCCTAACCTCGACGAAGTAGTGACGAGGCTACGGTGGGGCATATACAATATAACCTGCAACAGTATATAATAAAGCAAAAAAGAAGTACAGAACGAATTGGAACAGTAACTTGCAACAAAGTAAATACGGAACCCAAATATTTTGCCTGTACTCAGATATAACCAATCCTTAAGAGAGAATTACGATACTACAATGTAAAATCACAACAGAAGATGAATATATATAAACAACAAAATGATGCGGCGCGCATCCCGATCCTACCATATACTCAGTAACAATATGAACATTCACCCTTATTACTCCTTGTTTCGGCTTGCAACTGGATCCCACCAGTCCACCCTTATTACTCCTCAATATATCACCTTTATTCCTCCTGTTGCGGCATGCAACCCGATCCCACCTGTCCACCCTTATTACTCCTTGTTGCGGCGCGCAACGTGATCCCTCCAAACAATCACATTTCACCCTTATTTCTTATGTTACGGCGTGTAACCCGATCCCACCATATCAGTACCAATCACATAATATGAACAAGTATTTCACAATTCAGCTCAAACCCTTCACAACATTTATACCTCAAACCAAAACATGGAAATCTATACAATTATCAAACTTTATCAATTAATACTACACAGCGAGACCAACCAAAGTATACCATGAAGCACCAATAAACCAACATAAACCCGTAATGTAATACAATAAAACTATGGAACAATTAATACCTTCGATGAAGAAAATAACATTTAACAAGAAGCAATTAGACATGGAAGCACAAATAGGCATGTAGCAGTTAAGACATGGAATAAATATATTAGGAATGGGGAAAGGAACAGGCTAAACAGATAATTTGGCGGCGCATAGGTACTCGTCACCTCACCTATACACCACACACATGGATTTTCATATAGCAATTAAGTCGGAGATCCCTAATCCCTCAAGTCAAAGTTAGACCAAACACTTAACTCGATTCCACGACCAAATTCAAGCCTCAAATATTGCTTTTCCTCTAGATTCCACCTCCAATCCACTTGTATCTAGTCATAATTAACTTAATAACATCAATTATCACTAAAGAATTCAATTCCAATGCATAATTTTGGTTTTCCCAAACTTTCTCCCAAAAAGTCAAAAACTAACCCCGGGCTCGCTTGGTCAAAATCCGAAATTCTGACCAAAACCCGATTACCCATTCACCCCCGAGCGCGGATGTATAATTGGTTTTGAAATTCGACCTAAATTTGAGGTCTAAATCCCCAAATTGCGAAATCCCTAAATTCTACCCCAAAAACACCCAATTCCACCATAAAAACCCGTAAATTCTAGGATGAAATTTTGTAAAAAGATGTAATAGATTGAAAGAAAGGAGTTAAAAATTATTTACCTATGATTTGGGGAAGAAATGGTCTTTGAAAAATCTCTTCTTGAGGTTTAGGTTTTGAAAAATGGGAGAATGAATGAAAAATCCCATCCAAAATCATTTTTGAACAGTTGCAGGTATCGCATTTGCGATGAGGGGTTCACAAATGCGAACTCGCAAATGCAAAAAATGGACTGACCTGCTAACATCGCAAATGCGAACAAATGTTCGCAAATGCGCATGTTCACATCGCAATTGCGATCCTGAGCTTCGCAATTGCGATGGTCCCCTCCCAGCCCTTCTGATCGCAAATGCGAAACATCTTCGCAAATGCGATGCTCGCATCTGCAGACCTAAAGCATACCGGCATAAATTCCTTAAGTCCAAATCACTCTGTAGTCAATCCAAAACTCACCCGAGCCCTCGAAGCTTCAAACCAAATATGTATACAAGTCTTAAAACATCATACGAACTTACTCGCGCGATCAAATCGCCAAAATAACACCTAGAACTGTGAATTTAGTACCAATTTGCATGAAATTTTCAAGATAGTTTCAAAACTTCTATTTCTCAACCCAAGGTCCAAATCACGTCAAATAAACTCCGTTTTTCATCAAATTTCACATACATGATTTAAATATTATATTAAACATGTACCGGGCTCTGGAACCAAAATACGGGCCCGATACCAACGAGATCAAACATTAATGAATTTCTTTAATTCCTTAGATTTTCAGTCTTACAATTTTCTTCAAAAATATATTTATCGGGCTTGGGACCTCGGAATTCGATTATGAGCATACGCCCAGGTCCCATATTTTACTATGGACCTATCGGGACCTTCAAATTATGGGTCCGGGTCCGTTTACCCAAAACATGGACCGAAGTCAACAAAAATTACTTTTTAGGCCAAAAATTATTATTTCATAAATTTTTTCCAAATAAAGGCTTTCTGAAATTGCGTCCGGACTATGCACGCAATTCGAGGAGAGATAAAAGGAGGTTTTTAAGGCCTCAGAATACGAAATCGAATTCTAAAACAGAAGATGACCTTTTAGATCATCACATTCTCTACCTCTAAAACAATTGTTCGTCCTCGAATGGAAATAAAAAGTACATGAGTCGGTGAAAAGATAGGGATATCTGCTCCATATATCGGACTCGCACTCCTATGTAGCTGCCTTTACAGACTGACCTCTCCACTGCACACAAACCAAAGGATAACTCTTCGATCTCAATTGACGAACCTGCCGGTCTAGGATAGCTACCGGCTCCTCCTCGTAGGTCAAACCTTGCCCAACTGGACAGTGCTAAAATATAACACGTGGGATGGATCACCGTGATACTTCCGAAACATGGACACATGAAACACTGGATGTACTGCTGATAAACCCGGCGGCAACACAAGTATGTAAGCACCCTCTCCCACTCGATCAAGGATCTCAAAAGGCCCGATGAACCTAGGGCTTAACTTGCCCTTCTTCCCAAATCGCATCACACCCTTCATCGATGACACCCGAAGCAACACACTCTCTCCAACCATGAATGCCACGTCACGAACCTGATGGTCGGCGTAACTCTTTTGCCTGGATTGAGCTGTACGAAGTCTATCCTGAATGATCTTAACCTTATCCAAGGCATCCTGCACTAAATCTGTACCCAATAACCGAGCCTCCCCCATCTCAAACCACACAACCGACGATCAACACTGTCTACCATATAATGCCTCATAGGGAGCCATCTGGATGCTCGACTAATAACTGTTGTTGTAGAAAAACTCTGCTAACAACAAGAACTAATCCCAAGAACCTCCAAAGTCAATAGCACAGGCACAAAGCATATCCTCCAAAATCAGAATAGTATGCTCGGACTGTCTGTCTATCTGAGGATGAAATGATGTGCTTAACTCGACCTGCGTACCCAACTCACGTTGTCCCGCCCTCCAGAAATGCAAGATAAACTGTGTACCTCGATAACGATCTCACGAATATAAATCTCTGTCAACCACACCGAAGAATAGGAAACTGCCACAGGAATGAAATGCGCTAACTTAGTCAGCCTATCCACAATAACCCATACTACATCGAACTTCCTATGGGTCTGTGGGAGTCCAACAATGAAATCCATAGTGATACGCTCCCACTTCCACTCAGGAATCTCAATCTTCTAAAGCAAACCACCAGGCCTCCGATACTCATACTTTACTTGCTAACAATTTAAACACCGAGCTACATATGCAACAATATCCTTCTTCATCATCCTCCACCAATAATATTGCCGCAAGTCCTGATACATATTAGCGGCGCTCGAATGAATAGAATACCAGGAATTATGGGCCTCCTCTAGAATCAACTCATGAAGTCCATCCACATTAGGCACATAAACACGACCCTGTATCCTCAAAACTCCATCATCTTTGACTGTAACCTGCTTGGCATCACCATGCCGCACTATGTCCCTAATGATAAGCAAATGAGGGTCATCATACTGTCGATCTCTGATATGCTCAAATAAGAAAGACCGTGCAACTGTGCAAGCTAAAACACGATTGGGCTTATAAACATCCAACCTCACAAACTGATTGGCCAAAGTTTGAACATCTAATGCAAGAGGTCTTTCACCGGCTGGAATATATGCAAGGCTGCCCATACTGACTGACTTCCTACTCAAAGCATCGGCCACCATATTGGCCTTCTCGAGATGATACAAGATGGTGATATCATAGTCTTTCAATAGCTCCAACCACCTTCGCTGTCTCAAATTGAGCTCCTTCTGCTTGAACAAATACTGCAAACTCTTATGATCTGTGAACACCTCACACGACATGCCATATAGATAATGCCTCCAAATCTTTAGCGCATGAACAATGGATGCTAGCTCCAAGTCATGAACTGGATAATTCTTCTCGTGAATATTTAACTGCCGCGAAGCATATGCAATTACCTTGCCACCCTGCATCAATACCGCACCAAGTCTGATACGAGATGCATCACAATATATTGTATAGGGCCATGAACCTGTGGGCAACACCAACACTGGCACCGTAGTCAAAGCAGTCTTGAGCTTCTGAAAGCTCGCCTCACACTCGTCCGACCACCTGAACGGGGCACCCTTCTGGGTCAACCTGGTCATCGGGGATGCTATAGACTAGAACCCCTCCACAAACTAACGATAATAACCCGCCAATCCCAAGAAACTCCGGATCTCTATAGCTGATGTGGGTCTAGGCCAGTCCTTGACTGCCTCAATCTTCTTAGGATCCACCTTAATACCCTCTGCTGATACAACGTGACCCAAGAAAGCAACTGAACCCAACCAAAACTCACATTTCAAAAACTTAGCATATAACTGGTTGTCTCTCAGAGTCTGAAGAACGACTCGAAGATGTTGCTCATGCACCTCTCGGCTGCGGGAGTAGATCAAAATATCATCAATGAAAACAATCACGAAGGAATCCAGATAGGGCTTGAACACCCAGTTCATCAAATCCATAAATGTTGCTGGGGCATTTGTCAACCCAAATGACATCACTAGGAACTTATAATGTCCATACCGAGTCCGAAAAGCTATCTTAGGGACATCGGATGCCCTATGTTGATACCAATTTTTTCTCATATATTTTTAATACGTATATATACTTTCAAAATAGCACATATGCAGTTATAAGCATGCATGAGCAATTTTATAATTTTTGTATAATTTTTAAAAGCACCAAATTGATTTATTTCTTCTCTTTTTATTTATAAATTTTTTAATAATTATCTTTTAAATTATTTTTGTGGTAATTTAGTCATCTAAATTCTTTATTTATGCCAAAATAGTGTTTAAACATTTTTAGTGCATTTTTGTAATTATATTTATATTTTTTAGGCTAAATTGCACATCTTTGCAATAATAGCCCTACTAATGCATAATTGCATTATTGATGCATAAAATAGTCTTTTATATTTTTAAAATGTTAAACAACTATTTTAAATTATTTTAGTATATGAAAGTATTTTTTAGAAATTATTTATAAATTGTAAACACTACCCACCGCCCTGAAACACTGAGAACTCGATCCGGCCCCAATACCCTTTAATCTCGGTTGTTGATCATAAAGATCAACGGCCACAAAAAAACCTTCTTAAAATAAACACAAATGACCGCTCCCCCTTCCCCCAAACTCTATCATTCTACACTACTCGCTGCCCTGAAACCCCTCTCTGCTCTCAAACGCTCTCAAACCTAACCCTAATCAAACCTCACTGACCCTCGTCCATGGCTGTCTACGATGATCTCTCACTCCCCCAGGACTCTAATGGTCTCCCTCCCGTTAGTCTTGTCATCTACAAGGTACTCAAGGGACCAGGGCTAGTTGGCTTGAATCTATGGTTCCTTTCTCGCCTGTTTCAGGCTGTTCCAATGTGATTCCGAGTAAGATCGTCCTATATTGACTACGATCTATGGGTTTCTTAGCATGTTTCTTCACCTCTGTGTTGTTCTCTCCGAAACCCTAATTTCTTTTCTAAAACCTCTTAGATCTGTACAGATCTAAGATAATTTGGGTTTGTTTTATGTGAGTTTTACAACAACCTTGAAGTTCTTTACAAGAATTGTATAATTTTCAAGTAATTCTCATCTTTTTCTAAACTAGGGTTTCCGGAATTTCTTTTACAAAATGTTTGATGACTTTCTTCAGTTTCTCATATGTTTTGACTGATTTTATAAGTCTGCTACAACCTTAGCTCGATTGTACTGAAAGCCCCTATTTTTTGGGGTTCTTCGTTTGGTTTCTGAGTACTGGTATATCTGATTGTGTTCTTGCTTTGGGTTCTTATGATTTCTCATGATTTTCTTGTCCTAATATGCTTCTACTGAATTTCTTAGTTTAACCCTTTCACTGATTCTATATGCTTGTGTTCACCCTGACTATTCATGTCAAGATCTGTATCTTTCTCATTGAATTAGTGTCGTTTAACTTTCTGTTTTGTTAAAGTTATGTGTCAATTCCTAAATATTCATGTCTTGCCTTATTTTATATGCTAAACTTGCTGACTCTTTCATGACTTTCTCTTTGATTGAACCTTTGATATTCTGAATTCCTTATTTTCTGGGTTTGATTTAATACTTTCCCTTAAACTTTCGATTCTTACCTCTCTACCCGATTTGATTGAATTACTTGCCTTAGTTAATTTTCCCTTGCTTTGTTTGTATTTTGTTGATTCTTACTGACTGTTTCCTTAACTGAAACTTCTATTCATTTACCACTAATTACCTACTCTATACCCAAGCCTTACTTGATTCTTTTCCTTAAATACCTAGCATACTTTACCGTTGATTTGATTATCCTTTGATTAAGGGAAGGACTTGCTGATTTACATATGTGATTGATTCCACAAACTTCCCTGATTTGCTACTTAATTGATGTCTTACCTTATTTGTTAAGCTTCTGATTACTATATAAACCACCTCTTATTTTAAGTTTTGGACAATGAACAATAGTTCAAAAACCACTACTCTTTTACACTCTAAAAGGCTCTCTTTCTGCTCTCTTCGCTACTTGTCATCTTTGCCATTCTAGCCGGTTGCAAGCCAAGGCTGGAAGTTGCACACTACCTTTCTTACATCTTGTGCTTTTTATTCCTTAACTAGGTATGCTTCTGATTAATTTTTAAGAATCAAACCTATGTGTTTACTTACTGCTTTAGTTCGTATGGCTTAAGTCTATTCATGTTTCTGTCTACTACTTATCCAAGCTTGTTTAATATTGCCCATTCAAACCTATGATTAGTATGTTCCCAATTTACTTGCTTATTTCATGTCTTGTTTAGCATGTCTGCGCATGTTTGGCCTAACTATTGTCCTTCCTAAACTCTGCTTCAATATAATTAGCATGCCTCCATTGTTAGTACTTGCCCAGCATGCTCATTTAAATCCTTGTTTGTTCTGTTTCATTCCTACTAAGTAAGTTAATCCCTTTAATGTAATTCTAGCTATGTTATGTATGTTTTTGCTTTGATCTTTGCTGCATATGCAAAATCCCCCTAAAAACTCCCTATGTCCTGTCGTTTATATGCTACATTAAGAGATGCCCTCTATGTTCCCAACCTATATCCCCTTTATGTGAAAGTTGTTCCTGAAACTTGTTCTATGACTTGGTTCTGATTGCTAATTGTTTACTTTACACTTTTCCTCGAACTGTTTCAGCACTAATGGTTTTTCAAAAGTTTTTTTCAGTCTTAAGACCTTTCTATTAAATTGTTTCAACTGTTATGTACCTTCACTTATTCTTAGAATACTAGGTTCTGCCCCTCTGACATGTGTACTGCCTTGAGATCCTTGAGATCTCTCTGAACTCTGCCTAAGTCAGTTATTATATGAAAAGGTCTAAGTGTGAGCACTGCCCAGGATCCTTGAGATCCATAGAGAACTCTGACATACCTAGACACGAAATTGTCAATGGAACTTTGGCATTTGAGGCTATTGGAGGCTTGGGAAGTCATTTGGGCCTACTGCAGGCTCCCTATATATTAACTCCTGTTTATTTATGTATTTTTATTTAATTCATTAGTCTGTAATAATTATTGCAAACAACATTGGGGTAATTATTGGAAAAGGGTGAGTAGTTATATATATATATATATATATATATATATATATATATATATTAAATTGAGTAGATATCATGCCTATAGGGTTGTGTTAATTCAAATGTGTCTGCCATGTTTGCTTTACTTTCACAATATTAGAAACCATGCCTATAAGATCTAAATGGATTTTAAAATTAGATACCATACCTATAGGAATTCAAAAGTCAGCTTTTAATAATTAGATACCATGCCTATAGGAATTAAAAATCTCTAGTAGAAATCATGCCTATAGAACTTAAAACCAGTTAAGTTAAATAAATCAGTTTAATTCATGTTTGTTCATCCTGAATTGGTTTAATTAATTAATTTGTCTGTTTCTTTAATAAGTTTTCAAATACTGCTTTAAATTAGTACAGCTAGAAAATATGTCTATAGGATCACAAGTCACCCATTTAAAAATCCTAACCAATATAGATATCATGCTTTTAGGACGTCACTGTTATGCGCTTAGGCAAACCTATAGGACGATAAAAATTCTGCAACTATAAAACTGCGCTTTGTTATTTGAGACTGCCCAGATTTAACAGGTCTAAAATCAGTAGGCAAGCTAATAGGTCTTTGCCGTTTGGTCCTAATTCATGTTGTATACTTCATGCTCACCTAGACATCATGTTCTAAGTTTTATTAAATACTTGAAACAATTGTTTGAAACGTGTCTTTATTTGTTCTGCTTGTGGAGGTAAAAATGTGAGCCATTACTTGTTCCTTATTTATGTGCAGCCCTAATTGTTTTGGTTGACGCTTAGACTTTTCTCTTTTAAAATACCTTAGGATGGCCTAGAATTGTCCAAAAGTAGAGGTCATAAATACCTCTAGGACCACAAGGAAGGGACGGGTAGTGTACGCATAGGACATCTATCAAGGTTATTAGAACGTTTTAGGCTATGATCAAGGGGAGCGAATTGGGTAGTAAGGATATGATGACTACGCGCTAATGTCACATGTAGCCCCTCGTTGAGGAGTGTTTACCGGGTATTGTGTGGAGGGATCCTGCAGGCTAACCAACCTAGGACCCCTCTTTCCCAATTCCCAATATTTAAACTTTAATTTTCTCTATATATGCAACTTGTTCAAGTCTTTTCCTTTCGTCTCATTACTTGAGTCATACAATGTCCAAAAACATGCTTTTATTTGCAAGTATGTGTTTAAACTATTTATTTGTTAAAAGGACTAATTCATGAGTATAAGTTCGGTTAGGACCCACCGTTGTGGACCGAGAGGGGTGCCTAACACCTTTCCCTCAAGGTTTTTTCGAGCCCTTACCCTAAATCTATGGTAATGCAAACTAGTCTAAGAGTTAATCATTCTAGGTACCCCAACACCATAATCCGTTAGGTGACAACTCTTCGAATACCCAAATCCCAAAAGGAAACGAGTTATTACCCCCCATGAACGTTGGAACCCGGACTTCTCTCTTCGGAGGGAAAAAAGGGGCGCGACAGCATGGTGACTCTGCTGGGGATATTTTTAGGCTCTTACCATAACAAACTTATCTTTTGTGAATTAGTCCAAGCATGCCTTATCCCGTACCCTTCCCCCTTATTTGGATTTAACTGTCTATTTTTTTAGGCATTTATGATTCTTTTATTCCTGAAACTGACTTGTCTATTTATTGTTGCATAAATAATGATCCACATCATATTCCACTCGTGCATATTAAATCCTATAGCAACGCTTGATGAGTGGTTATGCTCTTCCTATTTATTACCCTTAAATTCGAAAAGGTTTATTTGCGGTAAAACTAGTCGATCAGCGGTGCAGTCGACAGTTTCGTGCCTTTCCCCCTCAAGTTATCCACTTGAGGATACCAGTCTAGACCCCCAGTAACCTTACTCTGATTGAAATTATGCATGCATCATGGTCAAACCTAGTAGGATTAATATATTGTCCATATAATAATCCTTTAAGATGAGCCTTATCCAAAAGTCCACCGGGGTTTCCATAATCCCAACGGCACAACCATATTCTATGCATTAATTTGGAGAACTAAATGCCAATATGCTAATCATGAATGTATAAATAGTCGAGTCTGGTGGGGGAGAAGGGCCTAACCTTTTTGTTTTGCAGAAAATGAGGCACAAGGTCCCCAGATTGGGTCCCCAGATTGGGTATGGTTAGCAACATCCCACCATTGCAGCTAGATTGGTGTGAGGACCTTTCCTCAAGCGACAAGAAATATGTAAGAAAGTACCTGGGTAAGTTGCCTTCTCTACTAGACATTGAGCCAAATAAAAGGATATTCGAGGCTGCCGTTTTATTTTGGGAAGTGAAAGGGATGTGTTCTGTTTCGGTGACATAGAAATGACACCACTTCTGGAAGAAATTGGAGGGCTTGCGGGATTAACTTGGGATAGCCCTGGGTTATTGGTGCTGGAAAACCGAACTGGTAAAGGGAGGGTTTTTAAAGATGATGGGGCTGAAGAAAAATGCTGACCTAGTATGCCTGAAGGAATCTTACATACCCTTCGAATATCTGTATGAGAGGTATGGCCATAGAAAGTCCTACCGTACCTACCATGATGAGCTCTCTCTCACTTATATGGGCCACATCCACCGCAGAGTGTTCATGTTCATTGTATGTTCCTTAGGCCTGATAGTATTCCCAATGAAAAGGGAAAGAATCCACACTAGGTTGGCCATGGTCGCCAAGACTTTGATGGAAGGGATCAATGGACAGACATACACTATAGTCCCCATGATCATAGTCGACATCTACAGGGCTCTGGAGCACTATCAAAGAGGGGTCTAGCATTTCGGGGGTTGTAACCTGTTGCTGGGGTTGTGATTATTAGAACATCTTCAAAAGAGCCAGTATTGCCAAGAATTTCTGCGAAGGGCTTGGAATGACCATATTGCCTTCCATCACCCCAAGCAGATGACCTATATTCCGGACAGGTGGGCTCAGCCGAAAAATGCCAAAGAGTGGGTGGAGTTCTTCGATAATCTGACCGAGGAGTAAGTGCAATGGATGTTTGAATGGTTCCCAACAGACGAATTCATCATCAGATCCGGGGATGTCCCACACCTGCTGTTGATTGGGTTGAGAGGGATATACCCTTATGTCCATATCTGAGTTATAAGGCAAGCAAGCAGGAAACAGGTTGTACCAAGGGTTGCCAAGATGAGTCATTTTAGAGCAGACTTTCAAGACGACGACGTCCCTTACAAGTGCCAACCTCAGCACATGTGTCACTGCAAGATCATTGTTGAAAAGAACACCATCGAGCCCGACAGGTATCATGCAGGGTGTGAACCTCTCTACCCGACGTGGTTAGAAGACAATCTAAAAAGAATGGTGATGCCAGGAGCCGGCCGAGGGAATAGAATCATAGACAAAGAAGCTGAAGCTCAACTCAAATACAATAGGTTGCAGAAGAGGGTCCACAACTCTGAGAATGAGCACCGAGAAATACATGAGAGGAATGCGAGGTTGATTGAAGAATGGAAAGAAATGGCAGTCACTTCCAACAGGAAGTTGGAATATCTGGAGCGAGGAATAGTGGAGTTGGAAGTTAAAGTCATAAAGAGGAACGAGGATTGCCAGAACGCCGAAGGAGCTGAAGGAGGACATCTGGCCAGAGCCAACTTGCTGCTGGGTCTGCGCGAACTGGGGGACCTGTATGATGGAGTTAGGAAGATCGAATCTGGGGAAGGTCCTTCTGGGACCAAATAGGCTAGATTTATTTGCTTTCCTAAAATGTAATAAGGCCAAGTGCCAGTAGTGACTTATTTTTTTCTATTATCTTAGTGTCATTTGGTATTCATCTATTTTTCATGTTATGAAATGAAGCATTTATTGGCATCTAAAGTTCTCCAAATCTACTTGTCGCTAGGCCTACCTCGGGCACAACGAGGCTTCCAAATTAGGACACGAATTTATATTCCCGTAATATGTGTTTAAATACTGCAAACATTTCAGAATCCTTACTAACTTGTTACCTTTTTGTTTTTCCTTATTTTGATTATTCCCATACTCTTAGGTTGGTTCAGACATACTGGCATCATCAGCGTATCATACCAGATCTAGAGGCCCTCCACCTCCTCCTCCTCCAAGCAATACAAAAGGCAGAGGAAAAGCAAAAATGGACGACTTAAGTGGTATCCGAAATGAGAATGTTGAGAACGCGAAAATTTCAGATGGACGAAGTACTCCGGCACCGAATGACCTAGTCTTAAGATTGGAACAAAAGATATTGGAATTGCAAGGAGAACTTGAGTAGGTTCGTAACTTAGCAAACTTGTCACTCACCCTGAATGTCCCCGACATCAACCAACAGAACACAAAGAACCCAGCACCTTCCCAAAACACACAAAACCAACATCCCTAAAATCCTCCCGCGCCAAATCAATACGCAACTTCACCCCAAAATCTCAATCCATTACCAATACCAACTTCGCCACAGCATCACCACCAACCAATTTAGTACCCACCAACCACCACTTACCATACTCCCCAAAACACACCACAACCCATTCTCAATCCTCAAAACTCCACCAGTGACCATTATTACACCCAAGGCCCTGGCATCCATCAAAGTAACCTATATATGTGAAAACTATACTTCACTCTGTCCAACTAATCTCTTATACACCAGAATCTTCCGAGAAGGACCTGCTAATTAAAAACATGGCTGAAGAACTCAAGAAGTTGATGAGCCGAGTTCAGAGTGTTAAAGGCAACAAAGGAATAGAAGGTTTGAACTATGAAGATCTATGCATACAACCAGACGTAGAACTATCAGAGGGGTACAAACCTCCCAAGTTCGAGACGTTCGACGGTACAGGTGATCCCAGGGTTCATTTGAGAACCTATTATGACAAGCTTGTTGGGGTTGGGAAAGACGAAAAGATCCGAATAAAACTCTTTATGAGGAGTCTTCCTGTGGATACTTTGTCCTGGTACATCATCCAAGATCCAAAGAAATGGTCCATTTGGGTGAGTATGGCGTCAGATTTCATGGACTGGTTCAGGTTCAATACAGAGAACGCACCGGATGTTTTCTAGATTCAAAATCTTAAGAAGAAACCTACCGAGACTTTCCACGAGTATGCTACTCGTTGGAGGTCAGAAATGACCAAGGTCATGCCATTTTTGGATGAGAAACAGATGAACAAGTTCTTTGTCAGAGCATAGGATCCACAATATTATGAAAGGTTGATGGTTATCGAAAATCATAAATTCTCTAGTATCATCAAACTTGGAGAAAGAATCGAAGAAGGAATAAAGAGCGGGATGGTAATGAATTTTGAGGCACTACATGCCACAAATAAGGCATTACAATCAGGTGGCATGTCAAAGAAGAGAGATGTTGGGGCAGTAATGGTGGCTCAGGGCCCAAAATCTCCACTTACATATCAAACACCTCCACCCACATATCAAAAACCTCCAGCCACATATCAAACAACCCCACCTACATACCAAGCACCACCGCCCACATATCAACCCTCATCTCCTAGATATTCCTAACCAGCCACTGTCCATCACACCTATAACTCCCAACCATCCCATTTCCAATCACCTCCAACTCGCCAAAACTTTCCAAGACCAAGACCCAATTTCGATCGCAAGCCACCAAGACTATACACCGTCATTGAGGAACCCATCAACCAGCTATAGGAAAGGTTGAAAGCCGCTGGTTATGTCACCCATATTCCTGTTGTGGCATTAGAGAATCCATCCTAATGGGTCAATCCGAACAAAACTTATGCATACCACTCTGGTATTAAGGGGCACACCATTGATGAGTGTCGAACATTCAAGGATAAGATCCAGATGCTAATTGACAACAAGGTCATACAGGCAAAAGAAGTTGCACACAATATCCGCAACAACACCCTCCCTGATCATGGAGGTAGTGGGTTACATGTGATAGAGACGAACGAAGAATGGGACCCTGAGGGGTCGATTGGGATTATTCGATAAGGCGATGACTTTAAAGTTGCAGTCACACTTACTCCTATTGTGGTACAGACTCAGTCACCAATCGAGGTTGAGGTAACGACACCGGTTCCATTTGAGGTAGAGGTAGCTCCACCTGCAGCCACCCCCGCTCCATTTGAAGTAGAAGTGGTCACACCTTTCACGGTGATAGTATCAACCACACCTCCATTCAACTCAAAAGCAATACCCTAGGATTACTTGCCGAAGCTCGGTGAAAAGGGAAGGCAAAAGCAGAGGAATCTGATGCTGCACAAGGAACAACTAGGACTGGAAGAGTCTATACACCTAAACACTTGGGAGGACCAAGTAAGGATGCCACTACCAGGCAACATGTTATTGAGACAGGGATAGATGACCTGTCGAGGAAAGTACAAGCAAAGGAGTACTCTGTCATTGACCATTTGAACAAAACCCCAGCTCAGATATTCATCTTGTCAGTATTGCAAAATTCAGAGGTGCATAAGAACGCTTTAATGAAAGTGCTGAGCGAGGCTTATGTACCCAATAACATCATTGGCAGAGAAATAGCCAATATGGTAGGGCAAGTACTGGAAAGTCATAAGATCATCTTCCATGAAGATGAGCTACCGTATGAGGGGTTGAATCACAATCGAGCATTGCATATTATAGTGCAATTTGAAGACAAATTCATTGCCAGGGTCTTGGTTGATGGAGGTTCAAGCCTCAATATTTGTCCGTTGGACACTCTTAAAAGGTTGGACAAAGGTTTACATGATACAGGTAGGAAGCATGAACATGAAAGCTTTCGATGGGTCCCAAAGGGCCACAATCGGGGAAATCAACCTTTGCTTGCAGATGGGGCCAACTTGGTTCGACGTCGAGTTTCAGGTGCTCAACATACCAGCCTCATATAATCTTCTGCTAGACCGACAATGGATCCATGCCACTGGAGCCGTGCCTGGCCGTGAAGTTTGAATGGAATCGTCAGGAGGTGATCATTCACAGAGATGGGAGTAACCTCATTTACACTAGTCAAACCATCCCAGCCATTGGACATTTAAGAAGGCTACGAGGGGAAACCTATCATCACATTAAACGTGTCAATGCCATCGAGAAAGACAAATGGTGGAGTAGTAAAATAGAAAGCATATTAGCATGGTCTGGGTATGAGCCCGGCAAAGGGCTGGGTAAGAATCTCTAGGGTATCACCAAACCGATACGGCTAAAGGGTTATAGTACTACTTTTGGGCTCGGATATCAGTACACATGGCAAGAATACAATGACTGGTCGCCTCCATGGCGCAGACCGTATTACCCTCTCGGCAACCCGTGCCACGTTTAGATCAAGCTTTTCACCAAGCTGACACAATATGGGGCACCATAGAAGAAGAAACATTAGCTGGGTTGAGGAATTTGTTCTTGGAGTACGAAGACATGGATTGCAGTGCCATAATTGAGGAGGAGGAAGAAGAAGGCCTCACTATTTAGACCGTAAAGAAGGGAGCTATTCTCAGGAACTGGACCGCCACATCATCCCAAGCCCGTCGAGTCCCTGGGTAGCTTGGTAGATTTTACTTTTGTAGGCATTCTAGGCATTTAAGATTTTCAGTAATTTTGTTTTAAGACTTACTTGTTTCAAAATAAATGCTCGATTCATCGAGCCGCACTTGTTTGGATGTTGTTTGATTTTAATCAAATGCATTTTCTCTTTATTATTCATTACTATTTCCTACATTTTTTCTTTCTACAGCGTTATTATTAATTTTCCTGATGAACCGGTGACTGTGACATATAATGACGCAACGCAACATGAGGAAAGTGATTCAGACGAGGAATATGAGATACCCGAGGAAATTGTCAGGGAGGTTGAAAACTTTGAGAATAAACCTAAGTCCAATCTGGACGAAATCGAAGCAGTAAATTTGGGGGACACCGAGACCATCAAGGAGACTCGCATCAGCACTCACTTGTCACCAATAGAGAAGGAAGAATACATCCAGTTTCTAAAGGAATATGAGGACATTTTTGCATGGTCATATGATGACATGACCAGCTTGAGCACATCTATAGCGGCTCACAAGCTGCCTACTAATCCCATGTGTCTGCTAGTAAAGCAGAAACTCCGAAAGTTCAAACTAGATATGAGCCTGAAAATCAAGGAGAAAGTTACCAAGCAAATCAAAGCCAAAGTTCTTAGGGTGGTTGAGTACCCAACTTGGTTAGCTAACATCGTGTCGGTTCTGAAGAAGGATGGGAAAGTCAGAGTATGTGTTGACTATCGGGATTTAAACAGAGCAAGTTCCAAGGATGACTTTCCACTGCCAAATATACACATCTTGATCGACAACTGCAAGCATGAACTCCAATCCTTTGTAGATTGCTTCGCGGGTTATCACCAGATTTGGATGGATGAAGAAGACGTGGAGAAAATAGCTTTTATCACACCTTGGGGGGATATTGCTACAAGATGATACCATTTGGTCTAAAGAATGCTAGGGCTACTTACATGAGAGCCATGACAACTATTTTCCATGATATGATACACAAGGAAATAGAGGTGTATGTGGACGACGTAATTATCAAATCCAAGAGAGTCGCAGACCACATAGCGGACTTGAGAAAGTTCTTTGACAGGTTAAGGAGGTACAACTTGAAACTGAACCCCGCAAAATGTGCATTCGGGTTTCCCGTAGGAAAGCTACCGGGATTCATTGTCAGTCGCCAGGGGATCGAGCTGGATCCGTCCAAAGTCAAGGCTATTCAGGAACTACCGCTACCTAGGAGCAAAAAGGACGTGATGAGCTTCCTAGGATGCCTCAACTACATTAGTTGCTTCATAGCACAATCCACAATCATATGTGAGCCCATATTCAAGATGCTGAGGAAATATGCCGAGACAAGCTGGACTGAGGATTGTCAGAAAGCTTTTGACAAGATCAAGGAGTACTTATCCACACCACCATTTCTGGTCCTACCAGAACCAGGACGGCCTTTGATACTCTATCTATCTGTGTTGGATGGAGCCTTCGGATGTGTTCTGGGACAACATGATGAGACAGGAGGAAAGGAGCAGGTCATATACTACCTGAGTAAGAAGTTCACACCTTACGAATCACGGTACTCTCTACTGGAATGCACTTGTTGTGCTTTGACCTGGATAGCTCACAAATTGAGGCATTACTTCTGTGCCTACACTAGATACCTCATATCTAGGATGGACCCTCTGAAGTACATATTCCAGAAACCCATACTGACTGGAAAGTTGGCCAAATGGCAGATACTATTAAGTGAGTTCGATATCGTCTACATAACTCAAAAGGCAGTCAAAGGACAAGCATTGGCAAATCATCTTGCTAAAAATCTGGTGGGAGGAGCATACGAACCCTTGAAAACATATTTTCCTGATGAAGAAGTGTCGTTCGTAGGAGAAGACATTACCGAAGGATACGACGGTTGGAGAATATTCTTTGATGGAGCTGCAAATTTCAAAAGAGTAGGAATTGGAGCAGTTTTGGTATCAGAAACGGGTCAACAATATCCGGTATCTGCTAAACTCAGATTTCCCTGCACCAACAACATGGCGGAGTATGAAGCCTGCATACTAGGGCTCAACATGGCAATCGACATTCAGAAGTTGTTGGTAATCGGTAATTCAGATCTGCTTGTGCACCAGGTACAAGGAGAATGGGCCACCAAGAATTACAAGATATTGCCATATCTGCACCATATGCAGGAATTGAGAAAGAGGTTCACGAAGATAAAAGTCCGACATGTGCCTAGAATTTAGAATAAGCTTGCTGATGCATTGGCCACCTTGTCATCTATGATACAACATCCAAATAAGAATTATATTGATCCCATTCCGGTGAAGATCCATAATCAGCCGACATATTGTGCTCATGTTGAAGAAGAAACATATGGAAAGCCTTGGTTCCATGACATCAAGGAGTATTTGTCAAAGGGAGAATATCCGGAGCATGCTAACCACACTCAGAAATGCACACTCCAGAGATTATCCAATCACTTCTTCCACAGTAGAGGAAATTTGTACAGAAGAACTCCCGATTTGGGATTGCTAAGATGTGTCAATGCAAAAGAAGCTTCTAACTGCTTGAGGACGTACATGCCGGGACTTGTGGCCCGCACATGAATGGTTTTATCTTGTCTAAGAAGATACTTAAGGCTGGTTACTTTTGGATGACCATGGAGACAGATTGCATCCAGTATGTCCGCAAATGCTTTCAATGCTAGGTGCATGTCGATATGATAAAAGTGCCACCAAATAAGCTCAATGCAACAAGCTCACCTTGGCGATTCTCCGCATGGGTAATGGATGTCATTGGTCCGATTGAGCCTACTGCTTCGAACGGACACAAGTTTATTCTAGTAGCCATTGATTACTTCACAAAATGGGTAGAGGTTGCATCCTACAAAGCTATAACCAAGAAAGTCATCGCAGACTTTGTCAAGGATCGTATTATTTGCCGATTCGGAGTTCCTGAGTCCATTGTTACTGATAATACCGCCAATCTCAACAGTGATTTGATGAAAGCTATGTGTGAAACTTTCAAAATCAAGCACAAGAATTCCACAGCCTACAGACCTCAGATGAACGGAGCCGTAGAAGCTGCCAACAAAAACATCAAGAAGATATTAAGGAAGATGGTAAAGAACCACAAACAATGGCATGAGAAGCTACCTTTTGATTTATTGGGATACCACACTACAGTTCGCACATCAACCGGGGAAACTCCCTACATGTTGGTCTACGGTACCGAAGCTGTCATTCCAACCGAGGTAGAGATTCCTTCTTTAAGAATCATACAGGAAGCCGAACTCAGCAATGCAGAATAGATAAGAAGCCGCTATGAACAATTAGCTCTTATCGATGGAAAGAGGATGAACGCAGTATGTCATGGTCAGCTTTATCATAATAGAATGTCCAGAGATTTCAACAAAAGGGTCAAACCAAGGCAATTTGCGCCAAGATAGTTGGTGTTAAAGAAACTCTTCCCGCATCAAGATGAAGCCAAAGGAAAATTCTCTCCAAACTGGCAAGGTCCTTACATGGTTCACAAGGTACTAACAGGAGGAGCACTCATACTTGCAGAAATGGATGGTGAAATCTGGACAAAACCAATCAATTCAGACGCAGTCAAGAGATACTATGCTTAGATTATTTACCTTTCTTATCTGATGTAATTGAACTACGCTTGACATGATTCCCGTTTAAGAGGGGATACGTAGGCAGCCTTATAGGTTCGGTCATATCATAATAAAATTTCGATTTTTCCCCAAAATCAAAAACTGGGGCAGAATTTTGAGGAGGGCCCTCAAAATTCCGGAGCAAGTCCAGCCAGTGCCAACATATACCAAATGGTTAGAAATCGGTTAAGAAACTGGGGCAGAATTTTGAGAAAGATTCTCAAAATTCTGAAGAAGGTTCAACAAGGCTCATTACCCCCAAACGGTCAAAAGATCATCTACCAAACTGGGGCATAATTTTGAGGAGGACCCTCAAAATTCTTACATAAGAAAGCTGCAGTGTCTCTAAAATGTGTTACAGTCACTAGTTCGTCTAAAATTACTTGATATATCAATATGTTTCTAAAATAACTCTATTTTTATCAATAATTGCATATTTTTCGGAAAAAACCTTTATTTCCGTAACAGTCAAATGTTACATAGGGGAATTCGAAAAGGCCTCCAGAACGGAGCAAAGCAAGGCCAACAGACAGAAGCACGAACCAACCTCCCCTCACAAAACTTACAATTTTTCTTTGAATGCAGGCACGTTTGACGTGACGATAGCATTCACAGATATGTATACACAAAGCAAATTCGCTATCAATCAGGACATCAGACATCGAATATATCTCCAGCTAAGACATATACTACTCTTATTTGCTACTTGCTCTCTACATAAGGCTAATCCATGCCTCCACATTTGCATGAGGCTAATCCTTGCCTCCTCATCTTGCATGAGGCTAATCCCTGCCTCCATATTTGCATGAGGCTAATCCCTGCCTCCATATTTGCATGAGGCTAATCCTTGCCTCCCCATATTTGCATGAGGCTAATCCCTGCCTCCCTATCTGCATGAGACTAATCCCTGCCTCCATATTTGCATGAGGCTAATCCCCGCCTCCCTATCTGCATGAGGCTAATCCCTGCCTCCATATCTGCATGAGGCTAATCTCTGTCTCCCTATCTGCATGAGGCTAATCCCTGCCTCCATATTTTCATGAGGTTAATCCCTGCCTCCATATCTACATGAGGCTAATCCCTGCCTCCGTATCTGCATGAGGTTAATCCCTGCCTCCACATTTGCACGGGACTAAGCATTGTCCCTCCTTACATAAATATTGCTCTTTTCTAGTACTATCTATTTGTTTTTCTATCGGGCTAAGCTCTGCCCTTCATTTCATAAGACTAAGCCTTGTCTTGTTAATATCATATTATTACATCTTATGGGCGAAAATATCGCCAATCTATCCAAAGGCGTCATAGTCTAACAGGCATCATCCTCATAGCCGGAAGACACCATGCCATGGCCTTAGGATCCCTCAACTTTGCATATTATTATTCAAAGGCGTCATAGTTCGGAGGAATCATCTTCATGGCCCAAGAACATCATTCATGGTTTGTGAATCCCTCACCAAACAATTCATGGCCCAGGATGTCATGGTCCAAGGACGTCATCTTTAAACCGTCCAAAGACAACCTTCATGGTCCAAAGGAAATTTGCATCATGTTTAATTTTTCGCACAAATACATGTCGGTAGCATCTTTTCATCTGCAGGTGACCAGCAAGCAACCTCTATTATAGCATGAGCGACCTCGCTCCAATTCCTTCAACTATCTCAAACCCTGATCGTTCACCACAGCCGCTCATGCATCCCATGTTCGTTCTTGCAATGACTTCATCGGTATATTCCAATGAATCCAGAACTACACATGGCCTGATTCCTGTAAAACCAGGGATATGTAGGCAACTCAAGACCAGAGTCCAGCCTCTGTCTTTCAAAACATCTCGTCCGGTCAAAATTGGTCATCATTTCTCTAACCGAAAACTCTTTCATCCTTCCCGGGTAAAGAGGGGCACCTGTTGATACCCAATTTTTCCTCATATATTTTTAATACATATATATACTTTCAAAATAGCACATATGCAGTTATAAGAATGCATAAGAATTTTTATAATTTTTTCTATAATTTTTAAAAGCTCCAAATTGATTTATTTCTTCTCTTTTTATTTATAAAATTTCTAATAATTATCTTTCAAATTATTTTGTGGTTATTTAGTCATCTAAATTCTTTATTTATGCCAAAATAGTGTTTAAACATTTTTGTGCATTATTGTAATTATATTTATATTTTTTAGGCTAAATTGCATATCTTTGCAATAATAGCCCTACTAATGCATAATTGCATTATTAATGCATAAAATGGTCTTTTATATTTTTAAAATATTAAATAACTATTTAAATCATTTTAGTATACGAAATTATTTTTTATAAATTATTTATTGTTCTTATAAATTATATAACTATTAAAAGTGGCAATTTAAAATCTAGCCTATTTTATTTTCAATTTCGGCCCCAATTTAACCCAATTACCAGCCCAATACCCAATTAAATTACCCAGCCCAAATCCTGAGGACCCGATCTAGCCCCAATACCCTTTAATCTCGGCCGTTGATCATAAAGATCAACGGCCACAAATAACCCTTCATAAAATAAACCCAAAAGATCACCCCCGCCCCCCAAACCTTATCATTCTACACTACCCGCCGCTCTGAAAATCCTCTCTGCTCTCAAATGCTCTCAAACCGAAGCCTAATCAAACCTCACTGACCCTCGTCCATGGCTATCTACGATAATCTCTCACCACCTCCCTAGACTCCAATGGTCTCCCTCACGTTAGTGTTGCCATCTCCAGGGTCCTTAAGGGACCAAGGCTAGTTGGCTTGCATCTATGGTTCCTTTCTCGCCTGGTTCAGGCTGTTCCAGTGTGATTCCGAGTAAGATCGTCCTATATTGACTACGATCTATGGGTTTTTTAGCATGTTTCTTCACCTCTGTGTTGTTCTCTCCGAAACCCTAATTTCTTTTCTAAAATCTCTTAGACCTGTACAGATCTAAGATGATTTGGGTTTGTTTCATGTGAGTTTTACAACAACCTTGAGGTTCTTTACAATAATCGTATGATTTTCAAGTGATTCACATCTTTTTCTAAACTAGGGTTTCCGGAATTTCTTTTACAAAATGTTTGATGACTTTTTGTACTTAATATTCTGCTTCTCATATGTTTTGACTGATTTTATAATTCTGCTACAACCTTAGCTCACTTGTACTGAAAGCCCTAATTTTGGGGGTTCTTCGTTTGGTTTCTGAGTACTGGTACATCTGATTGTGTTATTGCTATGGGTTCTTGTGATTTCTCGTGATTTTCTTGTCCTAATATGCTTCTACTGAATTTCTTAGTTCAACCTTTTCACCGATTCTATATTCTTGTGTTCACCCTAACTATTCATGTCAAGACTTGTATCTTTCTCATTAAATCAGTGTCGTTTTACTTTTTGTTTTGTTAAAGTTATGTGTTGATTCCTGACTATTCATGTCTTGCCTTATTTTATATGCTAAACTTGCTGACTCTTTCATGACTTTCTCTTTGATTGAACATTTGATTATTCTGAATTCCTTATTTTCTGGTTGATTTGAACACTTTCCCTTAAACTTTCAATTCTTACCTCTCTACCCGATTTGATTGAATTACTTGCCTTAATTAATTTTTCCTTGCCTTGTCTGTATTTTGCTGGTTCTTACTGATTGTTTCCTTAACTGAAACTTCTGTTCATTTACCCCTAATTACCTGCTCTATACCCAAGCCTTACTTGATTTTTTTTCCTTAAATACCTAGCATACTTTACCGTTGATTTGATTATCCCTTGATTAAGGGAAAGACTTGCTAATTTACATATGTGATTGATTCCACAAACTTCCCTGATTTGCTACTTAATTGATCTCTTACCTTATTTGTTAAGCTTCTGATTACTATATAAACCCCCTCTTATTTTGAGTTCTGGACAATGAACAATAGTTCAAAAACCACTACTCTTTTACACTCTAAAAGTCTCTCTTTCTGCTCTCTTTGCTACTTGTGATCTTTGCCATTCTAGCCGGTTGCAAGCCAAGGCTAGAAGTTGCACACTACCTTTCTTACATCTTGTACTTTTCATTCCTTAACTAGGTATGCTTCTGATTAATTTTTAAGAATTAAACCTATGTGTCTACTTACTGCTTTAGTTCGTATGGCTTAAGTCTGTTCATGTTTCTATCTACTGCTTATCCAAGCATGTTTAATATTGCCCATTCAAATCTATGATTAGTATGTTCCCACTTTACTTGCTTGTTTGCTACCTTATTTAGCATGACTGCACATGTTTGGCCTAACTACTGTCCTTCCTAAACTCTGCTTCAATATAATTAGCATGTCTCCATTGTTAGTACTTGCCCACCATGCTTATTTAAATCCTTGCTTGTTCTGTTTCATTCCTACTAAGTCAGTCAATCCCTTTAAAGTAATTCTAGCTGTGTGACGCATGTTTCTGCTATGATCTTTGCTGTATATGCAGAATCCCCCTCAAAACTCCCTATTTCCTGTCGTTTGTATGCTCCATTAAGAGATGCCTCTATGTTCCCAACCCATATCCCCTTCGTGTGAAAGTTGTTCCTGAAACTTGTTCTATGACTTGGTTCTGATTGCTAATTGTTTTCTTTACACTTTTCCTCAAACTGTTTCAGCACTAATGGTTTTTCAAAAGTTCTTTTTAGTCTTAAGACCTTTCTATTAAACTCTTTCAACTATTATGCACCTCCACTTATTCTTAGAATACTAGGTTCTGCCCTTCTGACATGTGTACTGCCTTAAGATCCTTGAGATCTCTCTGAACTATGGCATGTCAGAGCTGGCCTTTCCACATTGCACCTAAGTCAGTTATTATTTGAGAAAAGGTATAGGTGTGAGCACTGCCGGGGATCCTTGAGAACTCTGACACATGTAGACAAGAAATTGTTTATGGAACTTTGGCATTTGAGGCTATTGGAGGTGTGCGAAGTCATTTTGGCCTACTGCAGGCTCCCTATAGATTAACTCATGTTTATTTATGTATTTTTATTTAATTCATTGGTCTGTAATAATTATTGTAAACAATATTGGGGTGATTATTGGAAAAGGGTGAGTAGATATATATATATATGGGTAGATATCATGCCTATAGAGTTGTGTTAATTCAAATGTGTCTGCCATGTTTGCTTTACTTCCACAATATTAGAAATCATGCCAATAGGATCTAAATGGCTTTTAATAATTAGATACCATGACTATAGAAATTCAAAAGTCAGATTTTAATAATTAGATACCATGCCTATAGGAATTAAAATCAGCTCTAGTAGAAATCATGCCTATAGAACTTAAAACCAGTTTAGTTAAATAAATCAGTTTAATTCATGTTAGTTCATCCTGAATTGGTATAATTAATTAATCTGTCCGTTTCTGTAATAAATTTTCAAACACTGCTTTAAATTAGTACCGCTAGAAAATATGTCTATGATCACAAGTCACCCGTTTAAAAATTGTTCACTGTTTTACTGCATTCCTAACCAATATAGATATCATGCTTTTAGGACGTCACTGTTATATGCTTAGGCTAGCCTATAGGGCGATAAAAATTCTACAACTATAAAACTGCGCTTTGTTATTTTAGACTGACCAAATTTAACAGGTCTAAAATCAGTAGGCAAGCTAATAGGTCTTTGCGACTTGGTCCTAATTCATGATGTATACTTCCTGCTCACCTAGACATCATGTTCTAAGTTTTATTAAATACTTGAAACAATTGTTTGAGACATGCATTTATTTGTTATGCGTGTGGAGGTAAAAATGTGAGCCATTACTTGTTCCTTATTTATGTGCAGTCCTAATTATTTTGGTTGACACTTAGACTTTTCTCCTTTAAAATAACTTAGGATGGCCTAGAATTGTCCAAAAGTAGAGGCCCTAAATACCTCCAGGGTCACAAGGAAGGGACAGGTAGTGTACGCATAGGACATCTATCAAGGTTATTAGAACGCTTTAGGCTATGACCAAGGGGAGGGAATTGGGTAGTAAGGATATGATGACTACGCGCTAATGTCACGTGTAGCCCCTCGTTGAGGAGTGTTTACCGGGCATTGTATGGGGTGATCCTGTAGGCTAACCAACCTAGGATCCCTCTTTCCCAATTTCCGATGTTTAAACTTTACTTTTCTCTATATATGCAACTTGTTCAACTCTTTTCCTTTAATCTCATTACTTGAGTCATACAATGTCCAAAAACATGCCTTTATTTGCAAGTATGTATTTAAACTATTTATTTGTTAAAAGGACTAATTCATGAGTATAAGTTCAGTTGGGACCCACCATTGTAGACCGAGAGGGCTGCCTAACACCTTCCCCTCAAGGTTATTTCGAGCCCTTACCCTAAATCTCTGGTAATGCAAACTAATCTAAGAGTTAATCGCTTTAGGTGCCCTAACGCACCATAATCCGTTAGGTGGCGACTCTTCGAATACCCAAATCCCAAAAGGAAACGAGTTATTACCCCCCTATGAACGCCGGAACCCGTACTTCTCTTCTCGGAGGGAAAAAAGGGGGCGCGACACCCTAATCCTCAACTAATGGTAGCTAGATTTCAAATCAATCTTTAAAAACACATTGTCACCCTAAAGCTGATCAAAAAGTCGTCAATCCTCGGCAATGGGTACTTGTTCTTGATGGTGACTTTGTTCAACTGCCAATAGTAGCACATCCTCATCAATCCATCTTTTTTCTTTACAAACAACACTGGCACACCCCAAGGAGAGACACTAGGACTAATGAAGCCCTTATCCAGCAAATCTTGCAACTGCTCCTTCAATTCATTCAACTATGGCAGGGCCATGCTATACGGCGGAATAGACATAGGCTGAGTGCCTAGAGCCAAATCAATGCAAAAGCCAATATCTCTATTGGGTGGCATCCCCGGCAAGTATGTAGGAAATACCTCTGGGAACTCCCGAACAACTGGTACAGAATCCATGGAAGAAACCTCCGCACTAGAATTACGAACGTAAGCAAAATAAGCCAAATACCCCTTCTCGACCATACACCGAGCCTTCATATAAGAAATAACCATGCTGGTAGAATGACTAGGAGTCCCTCTCCACTCCAATCGAGGCAACCCCGACAATGCCAAGGTCACGGTCTTGGCGTGACAGTCCATATAGCATGATAAGGTGACAGCCAATCTATCCCCATGACATCAAAATGAACTATATTGAGAAGTAGGGGATCTACGCTGGTCTCAAGACCCCCAATAATAACTACACATGAGCGATAGACACGATCTACAATAATAGAATCCCCTAATAGTGTGGACACATACACGGGAGCACTCAAAACATCACGAGACACAACCAAATATGAAGCAAAATAAGATGACACATAGGAGTATGTAGACCCTGGATCAAATAGAACTGAAGCATCTCTACTGCAAACCGAAACAGTACCTGTGATAACCGCATCGGAGGATTCAGCCTCAAGCCTAGCTGGGAAAGCATAGTATCGGGGCTGGGCCCCACCACCTTGAACCATATCCCTAGGATGACCTCCCGCTGGCTGGCCTCCACCTCTAGCGACCTGGCATCCACCTCTAATGGCCTAACCTCCACCTCTAGCGGCTTGACCCCTACCTCTGGCTCCCTGATTCCTACCTCTAGCTGGCTGGGCAGGCAATGCCAGAATCATGGCACGAGAACTCTACTGTTGTGACTGAACACCCATTAATCTCAGACAGGTCACCCGGATATGCCCATACTCACCACACTCAAAGCATCCGTCCAAATACTATGACTGAGGAAACTGATACTGACTCTGGCAAGCCAGCTGACCGCGATAAAAACTCTAAAGAGGAGGTGCTCTAATAGGAGCTGGCGGTGCACTATAAGTTGGCTGCCCTAAAGGAGGTACATAAGAACCACGACCCCCTGAAGCTCCATGGGATGCCTGAAGTGCTGAATGAAACGGCCTGGATGATGGCCCCTACCAAAAGTACCCTGACCTCCAGATGAGGCCCCACTGAATCCACCGGAGTGACGAGGCCTCTTGTCAGACCCCTGAGCTAAAACCATCTCAACTCGTCTGACCACATTGACTGCATCCTGGAAAGAAATCTCACTCCCTTTCTCCTTAGCCATCTGCAATCTGATAGACTGAGCAAGTCCCTCAATAAACCTCATCACCTTCTCTCTCTCGGTGAGAAGTATAAGAAGAGCATGACGGGCCAAATCAAAAAATCTAGTCTTGTATTGAGTGACGGTCATAGAACCCTACTGAAGGCGCTCGAACTGCCTCCGATAGTCCTCTCTCTATGTAATAGGAAGATAATTCTCCAAAATAGCTGAGAGAACTAGTACCAAGTGAGAGTTGGTGACCCAGCTGGTCTAGCCAAACAATAATCCCTCTACCATTTCTTGGCGGAACCTAACAGATGAAAAGTAGTAAAATCGACCTTATTAGTCTCCACTATCCCCATGTTCTATAATACCTCGTGACAACTGTCCAGATAGTCCTGGGGATCCTCTGAAGATGTACCTTCATAGGTAGTGGTGAAAAGCTTGGTAAACCTATCCAACCTCCACAAAGCATTAGAAGACAAAGCTGATCCATCACCGGTCTGTGCTGCAACACCCGGCGGAACTACCTCAACTGGCTGAGCTGCTGGAGTCTGAAACTAGGGAGCCATCTGCTTCGGAGTACGAGTAGCGGGAGTCTGTGCTCCTCCCCCAGCCTGAGAGACGGCTGGTGCTACAGGGAATGTACTGGCCTGAGTAATACTCTCCATAAGGCCCACTAGATGAATCAAAGCATCCTGAAGTACCGGGGTAGCGATGACCCCTCTAGTACCTGAGCTAGCCCCACCGGAATGGTCTGGGCCAGAGCCTCATCATCAAACTCCACCTGAGGCTCCTCTACTGGTGCTGTTGCTCAAGCTCTAGGTTGAGCCCTGCCACTGCCTCGGCCTCTAGCACGGCCTCGGCCTCGTCCTCTACCCCTCGTAAGAGTTTCCACTAGGGGACCGGGCTGCTAATCAGCTGATGAAGCGGTACGTGTTCTCGCCATCTGCAAAGGAACAGAGTAGCAAGTTCAATTAGAACTAAAAGATCAAATCGCACGACAAAGAAGAATAGAAGTGAATTTATTCCTTACTCTGTAGTCTCTGGGGATAAGCACAGACGTCTCTGTATCGATCCCTCAGACTCTACCTAGCTTGATCAGGAATTGTGAGACCTAGGCAACCTAGTGCTCTGATACCAACTTGTCACAATCCGAATTTCCCATCCTCGGGACCGTGATGGCGCCTAATATCGCACTCGCTAGGCAAGTCAACGTTAGAGTTCTATTTACCTTTTTCCTTTGCATTTTTATAGCTTACAATAAATAAAACTAAATTAAATTTAAATGAATGCGGAAGCACATAATTTATTAGTTAACCATACGCTATTAACAAATATCGAAAACTATTACCACCCAGAAACTGGTGTCACAACCCACGAACATTCTATGAATAACTACAAATATGGGTTTGAAAGAAGAAAATACATCTTTCTCGAAAGGAAATAAATAGAAATAAGAAAAACATGGGAGGGGGCGCCAGGGACTGCAGACGTCTGCAGGACTACCTTGGGTCTCTTAGATGATTGCCTGCAACCGACCTCTCGATCAGCCACAACCAGCTTCAAAATCTGCACAGAAAGTGCAGAGTGTAGTATCAGTACAACTGACCCCATGTACTGGTAAGTGCCGAGCCTAACCTCGATGAAGTAGTGACGAGGCTATGGCGGGGCATGTACAATATAACCTGCAACAATATATAATAAAGCAAAAAGGAAGTACAGAATGAATTGGAACAGTAACTTGCAACAATGTAAATACGGAACCCAAATGTCTTGCCAGTACTCAGCTATAACCAATCCTTAAGAGAGAATTACGATACTACATAGTAAAATCACAACAAAAGATGAATATATATAAATAAAAAATGATGCAGCGCGCATCCTAATCCCATCATATACTCAGTAACAATATGAACATTCACCCTTATTACTCCTTGTTGCGACGTGCAATCCGATCCCACCAATCTACCCTTATTACTCCTCAATATATCACCATATTCCTCCTGTTACGGCGTGCAATCCGATCCCACATGTCCACCCTTATTACTCCTTATTTGTGAACAAGCCGCATTTGCGAACATTTGTTCGCATTTGCGATGTTAGTAGGTCAGGCCATTTTTCGTATTTGCCAAGTAATGTCCGCATTTGCGAACCCCTGATCGCAAATGTGATACCTGCAACTATTCAAAAACGATAGCCTGCAGACCTGAAGCATACCACCATAAATTCCTTAAGTCCAAATCACTCTGTAGCCTATCCAAAACTCACCCGAGCCCTAGGGGCTCCAAACCAAACATGCATACAAGTCTTAAAACATCATATGAACTTACTCGCGTGATCAAATCGCCAAAATAACACCTAGAACTATGAATTTAGTACCAATTTGCATGAAATTTTCAAGATAGTTTCAAAACTTCTATTTTCTCAACCCACGGTCCAAATCACGTCAAATAAACTCCGTTTTTCAACAAATTTCACAAACATAATTTAAATATTATATTAAACCTATACTGGACTCCGAAACCAAAATACAAACACAATACCAACGAGATCAAACATTAATCAATTACTTTAATTCCTTAGATTTTCAGTCTTACAATTTTCATCAAAAATTTATTTCTCGGGCTTGGGACCTCGGAATTCAATTCCGAGCGTAGGCCCGGGTCCCATATTTTACTACGGACCTATCGGAACCTTCAAATCACTGCTCCGGGTCCGTTTACCCAAAAACTGAAGTCAACAAAAATCACTTTTTAAGCCGAAAATTATTATTTCATAAATTTTTTCCAAATAAAGGCTTTCCGAAATCGCTCCCGGACTACACACGCAAATCGAGAAGAGATAAAAGGAGGTTTTTAATGCCTCAGAATACGGAATCGGATTCTAAAATAGAAGATGACATTTTGGGTCATCACAAATAAATAGAATTAAGATTGAATATATACTGCAATTTTAGTCAGCATGAGAAGAACAATGTTAATGTGAGACTAGATGGGATTGCGGTACCAAAATATAAACAATTTAGATATTTAGGTTCGTCGTTTTAAGAGAATGAAATGATAAATGATGATGTTACCATATAATCAATACTGGGTAGTTGAAATGGAGAAATGCTACCAAGGTATTATAATGTGATAGAAGGATGCCTAGAAAAATGAAAGATAAGCTCTATAGAACAACTATAAGACCGGCAATGTTTATATGGTAGTGAAATATAAGTTGCGCTGTTAAAATCCAACATATCCACAAGATGAGTGGTGTAGATATGCGGATGCTAAGATATGAATATGTGGTCATGCTAGATTAGATAAAACTAAAAATTACCACAATCGTTAGAAGATGCAAGTAACACGTATTAAGGATAAAATGGGAGAAGGTCGCTTGAGATAATTTGGTCATGCTTGCATCGTCCTACTAATGTACCAGTCAGTAGGTGTGAAACTATGATGAATGAAGGTGTTAAAGGGGACGAGATAGACCTAAAATCGTATGGAAGGAATTTATCTCGAAAGACCTATAAAACCTTGGAATTAATATACATTTAGCTAAAGATAAGGCACAATGGGGAGAAAAAAACTTCATATAAGTGATACTTACTAGTTAAGAAAATACTTTAAATTTGTTAGATAACTTTTAATATTATTACTTTATTATTATTATTATTATTATTATTATTATTATTATTATTATTATTACTATTATTTATATATTTTTAATTTATTTTTAATATTATTCTTATTTTATTTTGGTGAATTGAGCTTATAGAAAAAAGTGAATATTCGTATCTCCAAACCCAATATTATTCGAGACTGAGATATGGTGGTTGCTGTTGTATCCTCGTCTCCTTTCTCCACTCAGATATTCTGACAGAATGTTCCTCTTAGCTATCAAATCCCAATCCTTTAGACGCTATTGTCCGTTATCCATTTTCTAATTTTTTTATCCGATAGCTGGTATTTACGTTGGCCTAAAATTATTTATTGATGGTATGCTTTGATTTTGTCGTATTCTAATATTAAAAAATTGATTTACCTTGAAGGAGAGTATTGTCCAATTGTTGCCGTCTGTCTTGATTATCGTCGTTCGTCAGTTAAAAAGATTAAAATAGGCGGAATGTTTGGGATGGGTAAAAAGAGCATATCCAGATCATTTCTTAAAATTCAAGAATAAATTTGATCTTTTCCTATTATTAAATTTTAGACACGTGTTAGCTAACCACGTTATTATTCACTTATAATTTGTAGACATAAATAAATTTTTCTTGGAAGAAAAAATAAAATTTATGAGCGAAACTATGATTTCACTTGAAATACTCCTCAAATGATTTTTTTTAAGTTTCAAAAATTAGCTTAAATTCAAAATTAACAAATACTAAAAAACTTATTTCAATGAAATAATAATAATAATATCTAGTTAAAAAGGTAACTTTTTGGAGTAAAATTCATGTTAAGTACAATTTCAATTTTCAAATAAATTTGCATTTATATCCGCTTTTTGGGTCACGTTTTAACTTGTGTCCGCTTTGCAAAAAAATTACAAGCGTACCCACTTTTTCGCTTAACTTCAGCATACGGGGCTGAAGTAGCAAAGGCAATCACACAAAACTTCAACATTCTAGTAGACGAGACTGAAGTTTTTGTTTGTAACTGGCGAACTTCAGCTCTAGAGCTGAAGTTTTTGTTTTGTAACTGACGAACTTCAGCTCTAGAGCTGTAGAAGTTTTTATTTGTAACTGGTGAAGTTTTTATTTGTAACTGACAAACTTCAGCTCTAGAGCTGAAATTTTTGTTTCATAACTGGCGAAATTCAGCTCTAGCTTTAGAGCTTAAGGGTTTGAGTTCTTAATTATTATTGTTATTAAGTCTTTCTTTAGACTAAACCAAACTATTAATTTGAAATTGCATGGTGATGATCAGAGTTCAACTATGGTGCAAGCCGCAGCGTGGATGTAATAAGCAAAGATGACTATGAAAATTACAACACCGGAAACGCCCTCGAAAATTGCAAAACCACCATCAAACTTTCCAAGGCCTTTCGGTTGTTAACAGAAGAAGAAAACGAAGGAGGAGAAGAATGAGGAGAAATGGGCTGAAGTTGTTTAAAAATTGGGTACAAGTTAAAAAAAATTTAAAAAATGAGTATAGACCAAATAAGGCATCCCGTGTAATTTTACAAAGTTCAAGTGCACTATTAGCCCGTTTGGACATAAGAATTTTTTCACTTTTCAGAAAAAAAGTTATTTTTTTTAAAACCAGTGTTTGGCATAAAATTTTCAATTTTCACTTGAAGATTGAATTTTGAAATTTTTCAAAAATTTAAAAAACTACAAAAAGCTGTTTTTAAAAAATAATCACTTTTTTTTGGAATTTTACAATTCTCATGTCCAAACGCCCACTAAGATTATAATTTCAACTTCAAATATTCTTTCCATTTCGAACCAAAATGTTCTCCAAACACATAAACAAGTTAAAAGAAAAGATTTGCTGGGTAAAAACTTCTTGTAATTTTTGCAAAACCTGAAAAAAGAAAAGTGAAGAGCAAAAAATGTGGGCAGAGACGATTCAGGAACAAAAAGCCACTGTTCACCCTTAAAAATTAGAGCTATGTAGTGTTTGAATAAAGTAAAAATAAATCAAAAATCAAAATTTAGGCCCCATTTGGCCATACATTTTGGCAACATTTTTTTAAATTTTATTTGAAAATATTGTTTGTTCATAGATAATAGACATTACAGCCTGTTACTGCGATTAATTGGTGAAACTAAGCGACAAGCCTGAGACGAATGAACAAAAAATAGTGTATTGTATTGATATTCTGATATCCAAATAGACAAGAGGGGTTGCTCTGATGGTAAGCAACCCTCACTTCCAACCGAGAGGTTGTGAGTTCGAGTCTCCCCAAGAGTAAGGTGGGAAGTTCTTGGAGGGAAGGATGCCGGGGTCTATTTGGAAACAGTCTCTCTACCCTAGGGTAGGGGTAAGGTCTGCGTACACACTACCCTCCCCAGACCCCACTAAGTGGGATTATACTGTGTTGTTGTTGTATTGTATTGATATTCTCCTTTATAGCAACAAGTGTTCTAAGCACTGAAACTAACATACCCATTGTATGTAAAAGGTCTCAAGAGAGCTAAATTGTCTTGACATACGACGACAGGAAAACCAAAAGATAACTAGTATACCCCTTGAAGACTACCAAAATAGAACAAAAACTTCTATGGTAAGTATAATTGAAGCTTCTGATTGTTCATGTATAGTTGTTTCTGATCGTTCATGTATAATTGTTGCTTTTTAGTGTTTATTGTATAATTGTTGCTTTTTATTTAAGTGAGAGAAATTCTCGGAGGTATCAACGCCTAATGAGCTTGGTAAACGTGATTTGTTGGGGTGTAGTATTGTGACTCTTAGAGGGTGCCTTTGTGTGTTCTCTGGACATGGGATGTTTGGATGATGAGATTTATTAGTATTATAGATATGGATGAAGGTGATAAAATGGGATGAGGTAGACCTAAATTATATATAAACTAAACAGTTTGAAATAGTAGGATAATATTGCCCAGAAAATGCATTTGTAGCAATTTGAAAATGTTCTAAAAAATCTATAAGAATTTTAACATTCGTCCAATCTTGAGTAGTAAGCATTTCATCATCATCCTCACCACCTGAGCATTAAACGTTGCATTAATTGGGTTTCTATATTCATATGCAACTACTAAACTTTCGTACATACAATTCCATCTAGTCGGGCAAGCTTTAGGAACCTTTCTTTCTCTAAGGTCATATTCATCACATTTTTTAAAATATTCTCTTAGTCTACTTCTACGGTTTGAATAAAAAAGCCAATTAAGAGCCATTCTAACCTTTTCAATTTCTAAATTTAAAATTCGCATACCATCACCGACAATTAAATGATAAATATGACAAATACATCTAACATGGAATATATTCCTAAATGCAGGATTTAGTGTTGTTGTAAGTATGCCTATAGCACTAGTGTTACTAGAAGCATTATCCATAGAAATTGCCATTATTTTATCTCTAAAGCAAAAATATCTACAAATATCTGCAACAGTGTTAGCTATAAACTTACCTGTGTGACATGAATTAATTATTCTATACGCAATAATGCGTTTTTGCATTGTCCACTCCTCATCTATCCAATGACTTGTAACAGTTAGATAATCACAATCATTACCACTTCTACCAATATCAGTAGTAATAGAAATCCGATTAGTTATATGAGTAAATAAATACCGCAAATATTGTTCATATTCATGTTTATATTTATAAATATCGCTCTTAACTGTTGCGCGAGGCCAACCTTTATAAGTAGGATTAAAAACTCTTCTAATATAATGCACCCAATTAGGATTAGAAGGAAAAGAATAGGGTAAGCACATAACGGTAACCATCTTTGCTAATTCTTCACGATCTCTATTTGGATCGTAATATAAAATACCTCCGGTCACAGTGTTAATTCCTGGTTGAACTAGATTTGAACCTGTACTAGGGTTAACATCAGAATCTACATGTGTTCCCTCTAGCTGCGCTTTCATTTGTAAATATCTAACTTTATCTCTAGGGTGTGTTTTTATGTGCCTAGTCAAACTACCCGTGCCGCTACGGTCTCCAGTATATTTATGCGCCAATAATTTCCCACATGTTTTACACTTAGCCTTATTTTGTTCTCTTACTTGAGTAAAAAAATTCCAAACTAATGATGTTTCTAGGCGTTTAGGAGGTTGTCTATTAAAACTAGGGGTTTCTACAGGTGGGTCGGGCGGTACATCAGTTGGGTTATTAAAAGGACTAGTAGGTGTATCATCTAAATCCGGTTGGGTTTCATCTTCATCCTCATTTTCAAAGATAGTTTCATTAGGATAAAGAGCATTCATAGTTTCATCATCTAAATTTTCACCTGGTGCAACACTATGGCAAAATTGACTATCGGAAAATTGAAAACAAGGGTTATCACTATCAAGAATAATAGGAGCATCAGGACATCTACCAGGTCTGGGTCGGGGAGCCGGGGGAAGGGTAGTAGGTTGGCCACTACTTTCACCAGTTTTAGCTTTTCCCTTACCACCAAACATTTTTATCAAAGATGTCATATTAATTACAATTATGCAAACTAAAACACACAAAAATATATTCTTAAAACTTAAGAGTTGAAACGAGTTTACCAAATTGCCGAATTCTTGAAAATTGAAAATCGTTGAAGACTTGAATTCTTCAATTCACCAACTTCACAATTTTTCACGAAATTTCAACAATAAAATAAGCAATTATAGTAGAGAGCTTGAGAGAGATTGATGAATTGGTGAGTAAAAAGGAAAGAATGAGGGGGTATTTATAGTTGAGAATTGAAAAAAAGTGTAATTATATAAAGTTTGGGGTTAAAATAAAGTTTGGGGGCCAAATGGCTATTTTTGAAAGTTCCAAACGGTCAAAATTGCAGCCCAACGGCTACTTTTTAAATTTTTGACCGTTGCTATTTTTTAAAACAATTTTTTTTTAAAAAAAAGTAGCCGTTAGGCCCGGTAAGACCGGCCCAGGCCCGCCATCCGGTCCCGGGCTTAGCGGTCCCAGGCTCGTGGGCTATTTTATCATACCCGGCCCGCCCCAGGCTTTTTGCACCATTAAGGACCGGCCCGCCAAGACCGGCCCGCCAGACCCGTTTTCCCCGTTAGGACCGCTGGCCTGGTCCGGTCCCGGTCCCATCCCGGCCCACCATACAGCACTAGCACCACTAGAATAAAATTAATAACATAGTGTGGACAACATTACAGAACTAAGAACACTAAAAGTTTGTTTGTTCAAGTATTGAAGGATTACATGTATCAGGTCGTCTCAAGCTCCAAAATGAATCAAACAAACCAAAAAACGGATAGATAGCCTATGAAATTTGTAGAACTTTAAAGGAAAAGGATAATTTCAAATGGATGAATACTTAATCACAGAATTTTGATTGTGGATTAATAAACCTTTCTCCTTTATCGGGGCTTGGGACTGGCTGTATTGTAGTATAACTAAAATACAGACGGAGTTAAAATTTTGATTATTTAGTTCTACAGGTAGGGATCATAGGAAATTCTATTATAACAAAGTTCTTGGTGGAATAAGGCTCAGTATGGTAGAATTAACACTTAAGTACAATAAACCCTCACAGATGTTCCACTTTATTTGATGTTTCAGCACACTTAAAACGAAAAGGAAGAGTAGAGGACATTCAACTATATGAGGTTGTACAGTAATGTCACGACCCCAAACCGGCCCGGTCGTGATGGCGCCTTTCGTGAAGACAAGGCCAACCGACACAACACTCACCTTAACCCTTTAAGCATTAAGAGTCATTTTTACGTCTTTAAATTAAACAATGTTTCATAATAAAATCCTGGAATAACAGTGCTGAATAAAATACCAGCCCGACATCGAGGTGTCACTAGTCATGAACAACTATCAAGGTCTGAATACAACAAAAGTCTAAAAATGTACTAAATACAGTAACAATAATGAGGGGAAGGAAGCGGTGATGCGAACGTCATGCAGCCACCTTGCTAACTCTGATGACTCCGCGGCTGAGCTATCAACACCCGTTACCGGGTTCCGATATACCTGAATCTGCACACGAGGTGCAGGGAGTAATGTGAGTACTCCAACCCAGTAAGTAATAAGAGTAAATAAAGGCTGAGCAGTAGGAAACAATGAATCCACATTTACGCTGGGTTCAATAAACACAACATGCTTTCAAATCATAATACGAGTCAATCTTCTCTTTTAAAATCCAACTTTTAGTAAAAATCATCTTTGAAATACCTTCCAACAGTTTCAGTAGGGGTTCAATACCATTTAAAATAATAATAGAGATTAAAGTCATAATCGGCCCCTCGGGCAAAGCATGGTTCGTAAAATAGCCCCTCGGGCAAACAGTAATCACGAATACTTCATAACTTGAAAATCTCAGTGGAAATAACCAATGTCAAATCAGTGATTAATTTCTGAACATCTCATAAACCCCAGTTTAAATAAAAGTTGTTTTAAAATATTTGTGCAACTTTTCGATAGAGGCTCAATATAAAGATGAGTGAAAACAGTCAATAAATCAACATATTCGATAGAAACTCATTTTAAGAGGAGTGAAATCAATAAGTCCATAAACAGGCCTCTCAGGCAAAACACCACTCATATGCATGTATATATCTATCGCCTCTCGAGATAGCCTCTCTGTCACTCGTGACTCAACTCTTACCAATCAGTACTCGCACTCACCATTCACGCTCAATTGGTACCATATAGTAACTGTTGCGGCGTGCAGCTCGATACGTATATCTCTCACAATAACTAAAATCAAAGTAACCGCTGCGGTGTGCAACCCTATCCATGCATCGCTGTGGCGCAAAGCCCGATCCATATAAATAGTCGACTGCGGTCACTGGGGGTGTGCAGACTCCGGAGGGGCTCCTACAGCCCAAGCGCTATATTGCTGCGGCGCGTAGCCCGATCCATATAAGCATCGCTGCGGCGTGCAACCCGATCCATATATATATATATATATATATATATATATATATATATATATATATATATATACACACACATTGCTGCGGCGTGCACCCCGATCCATAGATATATAATCCTCACAACTAGGCCTTCGGCCTCTCTCAGTCATTAACCTCACCATCAGACTCTCAGTCTATCTCAGTCATCAATCTCACAATCAGACCCTCGGTCTATCTCAGTAAAACAGGGAACTCAACCCAAAACAATTTCCACATGTTAAGAATATAGTGATAAAGCCAAATTTGAGCAATAAACAGGTAAAACATGATTGAGAATATGCTTTCAAACAAATAGAGTGAGGAAAAAATAGTAAAAATGCCTCTAAGGGTCTCAACAAGTCGGCACAAGGCCCCAAACATGGCATACAACCCAAAAATATAATAATATCAAACAATTAACTATCAAATACGCATTAAAATATTCATTCGGGATGGACTAGGTCACAATCCCTAGCGGTGCTCTACCTCACACTCGTCATCCAGCGTGCAAGTCACCTCAAAGTAACACAACGACGTATAATCCGGGGTTTCAAACCCTCAGGACAGTATTTACAATCATTACTTACCTCGAACCGGCTAATCCTCTAGCTCGCGATGCCTTTGTCTATCAAATCTAGCCACAATAATTCGATTCAGTTAATAAAAATTATAGGAATTAATTCCATATGAAATTCTACATTTTCCATTAAAAATCCGAAATTGCACTCAAAATTAGCTCGTGGGGTCCACATCTCGAAACCCGACAAAAATTACGGAATATGAAACCTCATCCAACCACGAGTCCAACCATACCAATTTTACTAAAATCCGACATCAACTCGACCCTCAAATCTTCAAATTAAACCAAGAGGGTTTTCAAGATTTTTCCAACTAAAATCACCAATTAAATGCCAAAACTAGTAATAGATTCGGGTAATCTAGCCAAAATTAAGTTAAGAACACTTACCCCATTGTTTTCTCTGAAAATCTCCCGAAAATCGCCTCTCCCCGAGCTCCAATTTGGTAAAAATGGAAAATGGGATTCGTCCCATTTTCCAGAACTTAACATTCTGTCCGGTACTGTTCACGACTGTTCACGGGATACTGTTCATGGGGTACTGTTCACGGGGTACTTTACACGGGGTCTGTACATGTTACTGTTCACGGGGTACTATACATGGTACTGTTCATGCAGGTGCGGTCACTGTTCACACGTGCGAAAAATGCAGAAACTGCCCAGAAAATTGCAGCAACTTTTCTTTTCACTAAAAAGGCTCTAACTCCATCGTACGAATTCGAAATTTAATGATTCTTGTTCCTATGAGTCACAAATAATAATACGAACATATCCCTTCAGTGGAAACTCAATTCGGAGCTCATTTGCTCAGTTCAATACCCATTTCGCTCGTTAAATAATTAACTCATGTTTCGTGTCAAAAACCCAATCGTGACTTGATGAAATTAGACCAAACTTTCCAGATCAGTCCTATAATTCATTATCAAAATTACGGAAGTCACGAAATCAATTTTCGATCTCTAGAACTAAAAATGGATCTTTGGATCATTACATGTTTATGCTCAAAACGGCAAAATCCTCCAAAAACTCTTCCAAAACTTATCTAAGACTCATGGGACCCCGACCAAATATGTCAACACACCCCATAACATAATTCAAACTTGTTCCAACCTTCGGAACGCTCAAAACAATATCAAAACATCAAATCACCCTTGGATTCAAGCCTAAGAATTCCAAAACTTCCGAAATTAAATTCGATCAAAAAGTCGACCAAATGACGTCCAAATGACCTGAAATTTTGCACACACATCACAAATGACATAACGAAGATACAACAACTCTCGGAATTTCATTCCGACCCTTGGATCAAAATCTCACCTATCAACCAGAATTCGCCAAAATATTAACTTTGTCAATTCAAGCCAAATCCTTCCACGGACTTCCAAAATGCATTCCGATCGCACTTCTAAGTCATAAATCACCCAACGCAGCTATCCAAATCATAAAATTTCCGATCCGAGCTCATATACAAATAAGTCAACTCTTAGTCAAACCTTTCAAATTCAAAGCTTTCAACTGATATTGTTCCTTCAAATTCATTCCGATTTTTCCTGAAAACCAAACCAACGATCTACATCAGTCATAATACATTACACGGGGCAAGTCATGCCCGGGAACTGGTGATCAAAGTGCAAAAGTTCAAAACGACCGGTCGGGTCGTTACAAGTAAAAAATAAGCTGTATATTTATGAGCACTTGTTTGGTTCTTTGGAATCCATCATTTATGCCAGTTCAAGTTGTTGTACTCATGTTTGTACACTATATATTATTAGGACAAGGATGATTCTTAATTTTGCTAGGATATTGAGTATGATATCTTATCTTATATGTGCCTATAAACGAAAATACAAAAATACTACATAATGTTTTACACTCTATTTTGCATCTATTATGGCTTCACTGTACGCTTTTAAACGTCTTGGCTATTCTATTTACTAGCTGCCAGTCTTCAAACTTGCACGACTACAGTGATGGATAATCTAGAAAAAGGAAAGCATATATTGGATCCCCCGATCATTCGTGAAATAGGTAAACCTGCCTTTAGATTGTACGTTTTTTTAGAATAACATATTGTTTGTACATTACTGTAATTTGTGACTATTTGTATATAAGGGTTGCCATCGGGTACATCTAACCTACCTCATGTTTCCTTGAACGTTGTTCCAATCAAAGGTTTGCATACACTTTATATTATAATAATGTCCACCATACTTATGCCTTCGTGTTTCCATTTTTTTAATGATACTTCTTATATATTCATCTCATAGTCGGGCCAGAAAGGTGTGTCTGGCTGCTAAAGAGCAACGAAGTGACTATGTTGCTCTAAAAAACGTTTCGTATTGCCAATACTGTCGTGCAAAGAGGTTTGAATATGAACCTCCAAGATTTTGCTATAACAATGGTTCAATAAGGTTGACATCTCATAAAATGCCACCTGAATTATCAGAGTTATACTTTGGAAATACTGAAGAATCTGAAAACTTTTGAACTTATATTAGAACATACAACAACATGTTTGCATATATTTCACTTGGTGTAAAGTATGATAAAGAGCTAGCGAGAAGAAATTGCGGTATCTACACATTTAGAGTCCAAGGACAAATGTATCATTTTATAGATGATTTAATTCCTTCTAATAAAAAACCCAGGAATTTACAATTGTACTTCTATGATCATGATAATGAACTAGCTAATAGGATGGCTTGTTCGACAAGAATTAATGAATCAATAGTGAAAAAGTTGATGGACATATTGAAAGTAAATCCATACACTATTTTCCTAAAATCTCTCTTAAATGTTCCCCAACTATCTTATTTTTATATTGCTCTTAAATGTCACTAAACCTTAGATTGACAGACATATAACTTACCCAGCTCATCAGAGATTGCAGCATTATGGCTTGAAGAAAATCCTACAAACATTTCTGCACCACATATTCGAATTTATACCCATAGCAATAGAGTTTGATTAGTATATTATTATTATGGATGTTATGATCCGTTACAATATCCGCTATTATTTCCCTTCGGTGAAAATGGATGGCATTGTGGAATCAAAAATATTATTCAAACAAATAATGTGACAAAACGTAGAGCTTACTGTGAACATGAACAGTTGCCCAGTATATCAAACATGTGTTCAGTTGATAGATTTCTTGATATGGAAGACGAATCACTAAAAAGGAAAATGAAAAAGAGATACAGTGTCTTGTCGAGATTATTACTATTACAAATTTCAAATAAGAGATAATGAAACAAATGAAGTGATACATTGTGGAAGAATATTCCAACAATTTATAGTAGATGTATATATAAAACTTGAAACACAAAGATTAGACTTCTCCTCATTTAATCCAGATTTATTTAGAATTGAAGTCTTGCAAGGACTCCTTGATATCTTAAGATGTGGTGAAAGGGAAGCCTTTAAAATTGGAAAGAAAACGTTCCTCCCTGTTACATTTATAGGGGGACCAAGGGACATGCGCCGACGATACATGGATGCTATTGCATTGGTACAGTATTTTGGAAAACCTGATTTCTTTATAACACTGACTTGTAATCCTTCTTGGCCAGAAATAAAAGAACATTTGTCACTAGCTAATGAGGTACAGAACAGACTTGATTTAGTTAGTAGAGTTTTCAGAGCAAAGGTAGAAGAATTAAAGACGGATATTTTAAAAAGACAAATCTTTGGAAGAGTTGTTGGGTTCATGTATACTATTGATTTCCAAAAATGTGGTCTTCCACATGCTCATTTCCTTATTATGCTTGTTGATGAACACAAATTATTGACTCCTGAATCTTATGATAAATTTGTTTGTGCAGAATTGCCTGATTCTAAAAAAAGATCACGATCTATATTCACTTGTTATTAAACATATGATGCATGGTCCTTGTGGAAAGTTAAATCCTTCAAATATTTGCATGAAAAATAATAACTGCAAATTCAAGTATCCAAAAGATTTTGCTGAACAATCATCAAAAGGGAAGAATTCATATCCAATATACAGAAGGAGAAGAACCAGAGAAGCTGTAGAAGTAAGAAGTGAGTTTCTCGATAACTTGGGTAGTTCCATATAATCCATTTTTGCTATGCAAGTATAATTGTCATATGAATGTTGAAGTTTGTTCTGATATCAAGGTAGTGAAATATATTTGCAAGAGATACGATAAAATTACATTTCATATACATGGTAGTGATACAGATACAGACATAGATGAAATAAAAAAATATCAATCTGCTAGATGGGTTTCACCTCCAGAAGCTGTGTGGCGATTATTTTGTTTCCCAATAAGTGAAATGACTCCAAGTGTTTTTGTCACGACCCAAACTGAAGGGCCATGACTAGAACCCGACCACATTTGCCGAGCACCAACGTACATTTCATCTAACCTTCATTATTATCTTTTAGGGCTGATGAGATCAATATAAATGGTAGACCTAGATCATGGAAAACCAGCAATAAAATATGACGGCATGAACATACATAGCAGGGGATGACCAGAAAATCAAGAAACTACATATAAGGTATGAGCTACCACGCTACTATGAAAGACTATACAACAAAAACTAGCCGACAAGGCATACCAAACTATACATGAGCCGACACCTGTCTATGAGCCTCTAAAAGAACATAAGTGTTGCAACATAGCCGGAACAGGGCCCCGACATACCCATAATGTCTATAACAAAAATTGCATACCAAGACCAAGGCAAGTCCGGAGAAGGGATCTCGCCAATCACCGCTGAACTGGACAGTCTACTGTGGTGGGGGAGCTGCACCTGCCTATCTATCAGGACCTGCAGCACGACATGCAGCGTCCACAAATAAAAGGACGTCAGTACGAATAAAGTACTGAGTATGTAAGGCAAGGAACCATAAATACGATCAGTAATGTAAGCAAGGATAGAGAATATACAACCTGTAATATCTTAGTACCTCTGAGGGCTACTTACATGAAATGCATGATACATATGTATAAATACATAAACCTTTAAAGCATTCGCCTCTGTGGGCATCGTCATCATCATATCGTACCCGGCTATAATAGGCTCGGTAAAATCGTACCCGACCACGTGGAGCTCGGTAAAACCCAACTGATCAGTGGTTGCACAATAGGTGTCGTACCCGGCCAACTATAGCGTGGATCAGTAGAGTAAAATAGATACATATATATAATGCATGCTCGACTCATGGAATCACATTCTAAACCTTTCGGAGTGATGTAAGGTCGGTATCCTCTGTACACGTTATTAGGACTAACTCTTCACTATGAACCTTATAAGAATTAGGAAGTACCAACAACATTGATAACATAAGAATAAGAGAAGCAACATTAACATCAATCGTTCCATAAGAGGGAAAACAATGTAAGTACTGCTAGCTTCTAAGAGTAGAGTATCTTGGAAGCTCGTTCATTACATTATGTACAATCGGAGTCGTGCAAAAGAAGGAAAGGGATAGCCTCACATACCTTGTATATACTTCCCCAATCTCAAGCTATGCAATTGTCAAAACTCCTTAGTCTACAATAAGAGAAACGATACTATCGTTATCATTTAAGCGTCATAACTATTATGTATCGACCACAACCTATTTTACGATGAAACGGACAGCACCTCCCCTATATATATGACCTCACACCATTCAAAACAGTCACCAAACAGCCCAAACAACATCAATAATAAACATATTGAGCCTCCCAAAATAGTCCACACACAGCCTAATCACTCCATACATACGACGACCACCGTAGTCGTGTCAAACAACCTGGAAATGTTACGAATAACTATCAGCCCATAACCCTACATATATATGGTGTTTCTCCACACCCTTCCTCCTCCAAAACTCCACAAGATAGTAGTAAAATACGCAGCCCAACAACAACGCAAAACAGTCCACAAAACAATAACATTACTACCAAGCCTTTCGATATATATCTCACAAGTTCTAGCTTCAATGGCTTAGCCGCAACTTGGATAATCTTAAATACATATAGAGTAAGAGGTTCCTTACCTTTATACAGAAAGAACAACTCCAATTTGACCTTAAATTTCCATGAAATATCCCTCCAATGCTGCCACAACAACAAAAGAGCGAAACTAGCGATCAATTAGTGTTTTTCGGCACTAGAATCACTTTAGAAGGCTTGAAATCACCTAGGATTGATATTAAGAACATGAGGGAGTATTTACAGAACATAAACCCTTTAAAACAACCTCCCACACGAGCTGGAACGACACAAAAATGAGCAACAACAAGAAGAACAAGAGACTTACTAGCGCCACGGAATTCCCGACACTTGATTTGTGTTGTTTGCCCTTTTTTGGGTCTTGAATCTTGAGAGAACCTTGAGAGGATGTTCCTAGGGTTCTAAGGTCTGAAAATAGTGAGAAGAAATGACTTAAAACGGGTTGGAGGCATCCTATATAGGTCCAAATATCTTAAACCGCCTTAGTGGGCCCCATAGAGAGGTGCTTGGCGCAGTCTCGCGAAAACGTGAATATCTCTCTACTCCGAGATCGTATCGATGAACGGTTTAATGCGTTGGAAACTAGAATCATAGATATTTAATTTTGTTGGTAGATCACCCCGTAATTACTTGTAAATTATGAGAAAATATTAGAAACATTTGACCTAATGTTTAAGTAAAATTATGAACCTAAGTTGCGACAACTTTTGTCGACTTTTGTTTCATAACTCGTTTGACTTCAAGACTTATGATACGGATATTATATGATTAAAATACCTTAATAAATGACCTCTTTGAGTGTATTAAGAACCGCTAGATTACCTGAAAATACGAGTTACAACATCCTTGATTCGTTTAACTTCTAATACTGGTTAATCACCCTTATACACTCTTGTATCACTTAAGACCAATAGGATTGACTTCTTATCATCTCAAAGATAATTCCTTCTTGGATTTATGTTAACTAATATATGGCATGAACTAACACATGTGGATATGGGTTGTAACACCCTCCCCCCTTAGGAACATTCGTCCTCGAATGTAAGGGTTTATGGGGAGTTTAAATCATCGTGGATTCCAATGGAAATTTCCGATCAATTTTCCCCTATAAAATGGTCACTAGCAAAACTTGCAAGTAATTAAGCCCAACATATGGCTTCACAAGGCTACACAAAGCATTATGCGTATTTACATTATCTACATATCACCATTTTGTATTAAGGAGGAGTATTCTCAAATTATTGCTTACCTCATAGAGCCGTTTCACCTTCCAATGTATCCTGTCTTCCACCAGCATCCTTGTTATCTTCATTCTGGAATAAGTAAGGGTATTTAGACTTCATCTCCTCTTCTGCTTCCCATGTCATTTCTTCCATATTTTTGTTCCTCCACAATACTTTGACGGAAGCTACATCTTTTGTTCTCAGCTTGCGGACTTGCCGATCTAATATCGCCACTGGCACTTCTTCATATGATAGGTCCTCTGTAACTTGTACATCTTTGATAGGGACGACTCGAGAAGGGTCTCCAATACATTTTCTCAACATAGATACATGGAATACCGGGTGGACAAATTCCAATTCGGATGGCAATTCTAACTCATAAGCAACCTGTCCAATCCGTCGAAGAATTTTATACGGCCCGATATACCTTGGACTCAGCTTACCTTTCTTCCCAAAATGCATAATACCCTTCATTGGTGAGATCCTCAGGAAAACCCAATCACCAACCTCAAACTCTAGATCACGACGTCGGACATCAGAATAAGATTTTTGCCTGCTTTGTGCCGTCCTCAATCGCTCCTGTATCACTTTCACCTTCTCAATAGCTTGGTGAATCAAATCTGGCCCATATAATTCTGTTTCACCGACTTCGAACCATCCAACTGGTGATCTACATCTCCTCCCGTATAGTGCCTCGTATGGGGCCATTTTAATACTGGAATGGTAGCAGCTGTAAGCACGTGATTTTTGCTTCACGGACAATCGCTCCAAAAGAAAATAAAAATAGTGGCAAAAGGCTTCGCTGTACAATTTTTCGGTCTTTCCGTGACATGTTTTGTTAGTCGTTTGTGAGTCTGTCCATTTTGCATCTAGTCATTATCAAACAAAAATACAAAAAATATATGTGGCGTTAAAAGAAAATTCAAAAATATAAATATATGTGCATCGTCCGTTTTAGGTTGTGATTTAACTTACTTGGTATGATAATTATGTTGAAATGCCATATTGTTATTTGTTTTAATTTCATTTTGTTTTATTAGTTATTTTTATTTTTTATTTTTCTTTAAATTGGAAAACAAAAGAAAGTTGAAATCAATTTGGGCCAAAAAATAAGACAAAAACAAGCCCAAACCAACGATCTGACCCGGTCCAGACCAGGCCTGCCCAGGCACCTCCTAAAACGACGTCGTTTCAGGCAAATCAATCTGAGCCGTCCGTCCCAGCCGATCCAACGGTTCAGGACCTCTTTCAGCGACCCATGTTCAAACCCGACCCAAATAACCAGCCTGACCCAACCCCTCACTTAAACCAAACGACCCCGTTTAACTGCCAAACGACCCCGTCTCATTTCTCAGCATCAGATCCAAGCCGTTGAGATCATCTGATCTAACGGCTCAGATCCAATCCCATAGACCATATATAAACCTTCTCTTACACCCACGCCCCCTATACCAACACCCCACCCCTTCGTCCCCAAGCTCAAAGCCGGACCTCCCATTAGAAACCCTAGCCGCCCCCGTCTCCCTCGCCATTAAAGCCGGCGGCATGGACGCCGGTGGCCACCTCCTGAACACCCTAAGCCCCCCTCACTCTCCTGAACATGGATCTGTTACTCCCTAGACTCGAATCACTTTCCTTCGACTCGAATCTTCATTTGAAGATTTGAGTCGAACCTGGACCTATGCCAAACCACCCCATCTTCATACTAGACACTCTCCTGACCTTCCTCGTGACCAAACCAAGCTTGGTTTGGTCCGAATCTACCCACAACTCCTAAAAATCCAGATCTAGGAAATCCAGAACTTGAAACACATGCACCTGGGGAACCCGGCCGGTTTGGACATGGGTTTGAGGTCTAATAGACCTTAATCAAGGTGTTCTCATGTGAGAACACCCTGATTAAAGTTTGTTCGGCCTCAAAAGTTCGAAGTTGAATCAGATTTGGGTCTGTTTGATTTAAGCATTTTCGGTAAGTTTTCCTTTCTTTTGTGTTAGTTTTGATTAAGTGGTCAGCATGTTTCGTTGTGTTTGTTTGTTATTTTTTCATTCGGATTTCTTCATCTCTGTAAAGACCTTTTATTTGGTCGATTGGTTTCTGTGTATGATTTAAATGTATCCTATGATAAGCATGTCCGATTAGTATAGTCGTCGCATGAATAAACTTATATAGGTTCCTAGTGACTGACCAAGTTGTCCGAAGCCCTTTAGGTCCCTGAACATATTGTTTGTGTGAGCGACTGATTATTACCTGCTATAATTAGTATAGTCGACTCGATAAATGTCGTTGATTAGTTTCTATAACTAATGAATCAAACGAGCTAATAATGTCGCATGACTAATTGATACTTTGCCACTGATTGAAGGCCCCAACATTGTTTGAAATAGTTTGTTTGCATTGAAAAATGACTGAAAGGTTCAGTCTAGGCAGTCCTGAATTTGAAACTTTCATCAGTTCAAAAATGCCCTGATGCGGCAAAGGGTCAAGACAGTGGTAACCAGGGGTAGTCTGGGGTTTGCAAAGAACAAAAATGATTAGTTTAAATGAGCTGACAAGTAGGGTACTAATTTGGGATTAAATTAATGCCAATGGGGAACAAGACACAAGGGTATGGGGCTTAAAATGAATAAACAAATGAGCCCATAATTCTGGATTAAACAAAAACCAGGCGTGGGGAATAAAGGGGGCTGACACCAAAAGATGTTTAGGCATGGGCTTTAAAGAGTATGGGCAGGCTGCAAGTTGCAGCAAAAAAGGCAGCTTAACTGCACTGGTTTTTGGCTTATAAATAAGCCATTTGAGAACTTAAACGGGGCTGGAGTTTTGAGTCTTAGGCTGGACTTTTAGTCTTCAGAAAGAGAAAAACAAAAGGCTGGAAAATTTTTAGTCTGAGGAGAGGTCTTGTGAGTTTAAAGAAAAAGACTGAAAACATAAGTTAATTTCCAGTAAACACTGTAACCAAACACTGTCTGAAAAGTTGTATAAGAGTTCATATTGGTCAAGCTGTCTCGGCCAAGTTCTGTGGTTTGCATTGACTGAGCTGCTTGTGATTGTTGAACTGTTGGTGTTGCTGCATTGAATACTCTGGTATTGCTGTTGTTTCATCACTCTTTCCTGGGATTGCTCATTTGGTGCTCGACTATTTGCTGGTTTTCTTTGTTCTGGGAAATATTGCTGGTTGTTTGTGGGCTGTGGAAAACATTTGTGGTTGTTGGATTGTTGCTGTGTTATTGCTGTTTATCTGCTGTTGTTGTATTTGCCGCATACCCCTCAGCTGACAATTCTCCTTCTTCTTCTGCTTTGCTATACCAGGTACGCGATTAACAGTGCCAATGTAACTTGAGAGTTTAAGCATGAATATAAAAGAGAAGAGCTGAAGTTGTTTATTTCGTACATAGACTGTTATATTGAACCTCATTTAATGTATAATAGTTTACATTCTTGTTTAGATACTGAAGGTAGCCTGTGTGCCCAGTAGATATCAATATATGGTGATTGAATGTTAGTTTGTATATGTAGGCTGATAGATAAAAGGGTCCCCAATGCAGTAGGTTGTATCTTAGGTTTTATAAGGTTAGCATGGCTTTAAATACATAGAACTATCCATGTTAGTTAATTTTGTGTCCTTTTGATAAATTGTCCCCCTATAATTGGCAAACCATTGCCTTAAAATAAACGGCACAAGTTCACGGCCTCAACCTCACAAGGGTCGAGCCCAGGTCGAGGACAGATCAGGCAGGCCCGCATCGAGCGAGCAGTGGCCCAGGTCTGGCCAACCGCGCGTGGGCTGGATTTGGGCCCAGGATTATTTGTTTGGCCGACTGTGCACGCAGCTTCGGTCCCGACTTGTTGTTAAGCATTTCCGAATTCCATTACAAACAACTTGCAAGCATGTAATTAATTAGGACTATCCACCGTTTTCAATTGATAGAGACGAACACGACAAGAAACGTAGTTGCTATAGGATATCCTTTTAAAATAAGAACGAGATGAGCCTCGATGAAAATAAACAAAACACGCAGATGCGGGGCCCTTGTTTAATGTAAATTATTGAAGCATTTAGTTTCCAGGACGGGTTGTTTAGCAAATCTCACAACCCTCCTAAAATAACAACACGTTAGTCTCTTTAGGACACGCTTTAATAAACCTTACCTTCCTAAACTCGGGTGCACATTTATGTGACCCAAATCCAAATCTCGACGGATTCGAAATGTGTTTCTAATCACGGGTACATTGATTGTGACGTGGTTCGAGATGCGTGTCCATGACGTTGCAAATTCATTTTTTGAAAAAAAATAATAAGAATGAGATGAGCCTCGCCAAATAAAATACAAATTGCGGGGCCCTCAGTAAATATTTGCTTTAAAAATTATTTAGACTTCGGGATGGACCATTTAGTAAAATTCCACGGTCTTACCCAAAATAAATACGCTAGTCGCTTTAGGCGCGCCTTTAACAATTTAATTTCCTTAAACTCGGGTGCACATTGATGTGACCCAAATCCAAATCTCAACGGAGTCAAAGTGTGTCGACGACCGCGGGTACATTGATTGTAACGCGGTTCGAGATACATTTTCACAACGTTGCAATTCTTGATAAAAACAGTAAATGATAAAAGCGGTTAAAAGTTAAATTTTGCACATAAGTTCACACTTGTATAAGATCAGATAATCAAGCCGAATATAACAGTTGAGCGACCGTGCTAGAACCACGGAACTCGGGAATGCCTAACACCTTCTCCCGGGTTAACAGAATTCCTTATCCGGATTTCTGGTACGCAGACCATAATATAGAGTCATTCTTTTCCTCGATTCGGGATTAAAATTGGTGACTTGGGACACCCTAAATCTCCCAAGTGGCGACTCTGAAATAATTAAACCAATCCCGTTTCGATTGTCCTTTAATTGGAAAAAACTCCCTTGCACCCCATCGGGTGCGGAAAAAGGAGGTGTGACAGCTCTGGCGACTCTGCTGGGGATTTTATACCCAGAACCACTGGTTCAGGGTTAAGAATTCGAGCTTAGAATAATTGTTATTATTTGGCTTTATTTATTATCTGATTATTACATGTTCTGAGCCTAATGTGCTAAATGCTGCTTTTACCGCTTTGATATTATTTGAACTGTATATAAACTGTGCCGAAACCTTTCTCTTCTTACCTCCGGGGATGTGCTCACTGGTTGAGACTCCCTATTCTGTTAGTGTCATACCCTAAATAAAAAGAGGCTCGGAAAGTTTCTAAGCCGGCTGGCCTTTTGGTTCCCGGAAAGGAGCTCCTTCCTCAGCTCGAGTTGTCCGCTCGGGTACACTGTCTAGAACACCGACCCAGGTTTTGAACATAGAATAACGTGACTTCATGCCGGATCCCTAGTAGGAACGCTTATTTGCATCATGTTGCATATGACTTAGGGGACTCAACACAGGGGTTGGGTCCGTCTAGGACTAGCAACCTGATATGAAAAGACCATTCTGATGCATCCTATTGTTTTCCGTACATTTATTTGTCTCATGCCCGCATGCTGACCGGTGTTTGGAATATTGTGAAAAAAAGAGGAAATAACGGTTAGGAATTGATTGTTTATTGTTGAAAAAAAAGAAAAAACAAATACTGTCAAAACTCTGCCAAAATTTTGAAAAAAAGTCGTTGTTCTGTTTTTCAAAAAAATAAAATATCAATAGAAATATAGAATTTGTCTTGTCATAAAAATTAAAAAAAAAAAAAAGAGATCTTATTTTTAAAATGGTTATTTTATGAAAATAATAATAAAAAGAGTCTTGTGTTGTCTTTACTTTTATTATTTGTTGCAAATATATGTATATATATATATATATATATGAAAAGTTCAAAAGTTTTGCTTTACTTCAAAATGTATATATATCTTTATTTGTGGCAAAAGTATTTGTCTTGCTAAAGGTCTAGAAAAGTCCTTTCAGGCTCCCAGTGTTCGAAACAAAAATCTAAAATATTTTCCGTTATTGACTTCTTTAGAAAGTTTTTATATATATATACGAAAATTCACAAAAAATCGCATATATTTTTGTTTTATCAGGATAAGTGTCGTTGTTAAAATCTTATTAATAAATGTGCAGAATGAGCACGATTCCGAATGAACCCTTTTCAATCATGAATAAAATTCCCCTCCAATTGCGGCTCTGGTGGAATGATTTGGGCAAAGAAGGGCATGACGAAATCAAGAAGTATCTGAAAGGCCTCACGAGTTTGTTGGATATCAGGCCACGAGGAGATATCATAAGGGCACTAGTCCCCCACTGGGATCCTGCGCACAATGTCTTCCGTTTCTCAGATTTTGAACTTACCCCAACTTTAGAAGAAATAGCAGGGTATATCGGCAGCGCTGAGACTCCTTTGAGGCACAAATATCTGATTGCTCCAAGAGCTGTAGCAATACACCGGTTCCTGGACTCCTTAAAGATAGTCAGAACAATTCATAACCCTGACTTGGCAAAAGGTTTTTGCAGCATGAGTTTCATATATCAAAGATATGGTCACATAGGAGGATTCGACAAGCCAGAAAACCAGTTGTGCAGCAAAGGTAATCGCCAGAAGTGGGAAGAACATAGACGAATTGCTTTCATGATAACTTTCTTAGGACTACTAGTATTCCCAAGAAAAGATGGGAATATTGACATAAAGATAGCAGGGGTCGTCAGTACGTTGCTCACACAGAGTGATAGTACGTTGGCGCCCATGATAGTATCTGATATATTCCGGGCACTCACTTCTTGCAAAGCCGGAGGAAGCTTTTTCGAGGGTTGCAATTTGTTGTTGCAAATGTGGATGACCGAACACCTATGTCACCGAGCCCCGTTTCTGAGCCATGGATCCGCAGGAAAGACCTGCATAGAGGAGTTCTATACCAGAGTTAATGAAACCTACCTACCAGAAGGAGTCACAGCATGGACCTCATATTTCCATACCCTCAACGCCAGTCAAATACAATGGGCGCTAGGATGGTTATCGATCGACGAAGTCATATACATGCCAGCAGCTAGGCCCCATTTTCTCTTAATGGGACTTAAGAGCATTCAACCATACGCACCGCATCGGGTTTTAAGGCAACTTGGGAGGTATCAGATAGTGCCGAAAGATGAGGATCTGAGCATCCAGGTAATCGAGATCAGTCCCGACGGCCAGTTTCCTGAAGCAAGGGTTCGTCAAATTTGGAGCCAATGTCAATACTTAGAAGCAAATACTTGTGTAATGAATCGGGCAAAAGGGGAAGTTTCGCCCGGGTATCAGGCCTGGTACAAAGGGGAGACATCATCTGGAAGACCGACCAAAAGACCTCACCTGCAAGAATTTGCCAAATCTTCACAAGAACAGTGGGGCTGGTTGGCCAAAGAGCAGGAATATCTTGTCAAAGCAGGCAAACTGAAGCAACAAGTTCAGGATATGAGGTTTGAGTGCCAATTACAGTCTGCCGCCCACGAGGGAGAAAAGAACAGGTTAATCAGAGAAGGCGAGGTCCTCAAAGCTCAGATCCGGAGAATGAAAAAAGAGGCTAATAGCCAGCTGAGAAGCCGGGCAGATAAAAGATTGATAGCAGGGTTAAAGGATCAGGTTGCGAAATGCCAGAAAGAGTTGGAAAAAGCCAGGGCCAGCACGGCAAAATTGCGAACCAAGTGGGCAAACGGTGCGATGGCTCGGAGGCAGCACCTGCAACAAGTCATAAGGGAGTATGAATTGAGCATCGGGACCTTAAAGGAAACGAATGCCTCTCTTCGAGAAAGGATCCTCAAGCAAACACGAAATGCCCAAGCCGACAGAAGGCAATGTTACGATGCAATGACCAGAATGGAAAGGCAAATGGAGATGTTCCAGGATCATCTTGCCAACAATGCGCAAACACTGGGATTGAAGAACCAACAGATAAGGCATTTGTTCACAGAAAGGGACAACATTCGGGGAAAGATCGACGAGATTGGGCATTACATCTACATGAGATGCCTGGCATGCGAGCAAAAGCCTCGAAAGACCCTCCTTGTTTCCATCATGGGTTGCGTCCACCGAATCATGAATGAGTTGAAAAACCTGCAGAGGGACCTCACACCAAGGGCCGCGGAAAGGCCGAATGATGCCTCGCGGGTCCCTAAGTTGGAAAATTAATCTTTGGTTGAGTCCTGTTTATTTGGCTTTGTCGTTTTTCCATATGTTATTTTCCTTTCTTTTAGTCAAAACGGGTTAAGAACTGTGGAGTCTGTACTATTGCTATTCCTTGCTTGATGTAATTTGTAATAGCAAAATTTTGAGAATGAATTTAATGATTTCACAAGAATTGTGTGTTTCTTTACTTTAAGGCAGAACTACGCCTGGTCTGATTCACGCGGGGACGTGATACGTAGGCAATCCCCATAAGATTCGACCGCTTTTAATAAATAAAAATAAAAATACAAAATAAAACACAGGGTTTCCCAAAGTACTTTAAAAAGGGATGAATGAGCAAACCGGGATGACGTATGTTGTTTGAGGCAAAGCATGTAGAAACGATTAACTGCCTAGGTGCATTGCATCCTCTATGTGTTATGATCAAATCTGTTAAGCTCTAACACTAACAAAGTTTGTTGTTGTCTGATATCAGACAGTTAGTTGTTAAAGAATTCTGGCAACACATTCATACCAAACCAGATCCAAAGGACCGGTAGCAACAAGCATGACTACTTCAGAGAATAGTAATGAGGAAGAAAGGCCGATGAGCCAGTTGCTAAAAGAGGCAATGGAAAAGATTGAAAGGATGGGACTAGAGATGCATGCAATGCAGCTAGCCCTAGCCAAAACACAAAAGAGTCCTGAAACACTGGGACACGTGCCGGAGTACCCTCACTCTGGCCCTTCCACAAGCCGCCCAAATCCCCTCTATCATCAAGAAAGAAGCCCTCATGATTCCCAAGCTCCACCACCCCATCAACCTCTCCCAACACCCAATATTCCCATTTTTGTGGGACCTGCATCAGCCCCTTTGCAGCGAACGACCAGTGAGCCATTGTTTCAGGCTCACGATACACAATACTATCCCCCTGAGCCTACATTCCATGCACCCGAACCACAGGCTTACAATCCCCATTTGGAAGTTCCGGCAGAGGTTGAGAAGCCGGTTAAGGCCCCTGAACAGGATGAAGTGTTGAGAAAGTTCAAAAGCCTGGAGCAATCCTTCAGGAACTTACACGGGCTGGGCAACCAAGTCAGCGTGGCATACAAAGATCTGTGCCCTTTCCCAGATGTCCAACTCCCGGCAGGGTTCAAGATGCCCAAGTTTGATTTATATGAAGGGCACGGTGATCCCATGGCACATTTGCGGGGATTCTGTAGCAAAATGAGAGGGGCAGGAGGCAAGGATGAGCTTTTGATAGCTTACTTCGGCCAAAGTCTGAGCGGATCTGCACTGGAATGGTATACCAGGCAGGATTTCAGCAGGTGGTACACGTGGGATGATCTGGCACAGGCTTTTGCAGGTCATTTCCAGTACAATCTAGAGATAGTCCCTGACCGTCTCACGTTATTGAGAACTGGGAAGAAACCCGGGGAAAGTTTTCGCGAGTTCGGATTCCGCTGGAGAGAACAAGCAGCTAGAGTCGATCCTCCCATGAGAGAGGGAGAAATGGTAGACTACTTTTTGCAGACATTGGATCCAACCTACTTTGGTCACTTGGTGACAACGGTTGGAAAATCTTTCAACGAGGTGGTCAAAATAGGGGTCATGATAGAAGAAGGTTTGAGGTCGGACAAGATCTTAAACTATTCGGCACTTAAGGCCACAACCCAGGCTATTCAAAGCGGCACGGGAGGTGCGCTAAGAAGAAAGAAAGAAGAGGTTGCCACGATCGAGGCAGGCAGTTGGTCCAGGGCTGGCAGGCCGCACTACAACCAACCCAGGCCTCACAGGTCAAACTACCCATACAACCCACCACAAAATTTCTATCCACCTCGAGAACCACATTGTTCCGTACACCAAGCCCAGGTATACACTCAGCCTCCGGTTCGCCCACAATGGCGCGCACCGGCTCCCCAGAACATATATGCACCACCACAAAACACTTACCCTCCACCAAGGGCATATAGAAATCCTTCGGGGGCAGGTTTCCGGGGAAATCCAGATGCCAGAAATGACAGGTTGCGGAAACAAAGAACCTTCACCGAACTGGGAGAAACCTACACCGCTGTGTTCCACAAGCTGCGGCAATTAGGTTTGGTTAGTCCTGTCCATACTCGGGAACCAAATCCCCCGCCTCAGAATTTGGATCGTTCAATCAGTTGTGAATACTGTTCAGGGATGCTCGGGCACGATACCGAGAAGTGTTGGAAGTTAAGGCATGCCATACAGGATCTTATTGACACCAATAAGATCGAGGTCCAGACACCGGAGGCTCCTAACATCAACCAAAATCCGCTGCCAGCGCACCACGAAGCTCACATGATTGAGTTGGTGTGTGAGGGAGGTGAATTAAGAAAACCCTCACAAACAGTGATGATGATCCAAGCTGCCCCAAAAGAAGTCTTAACCAGGGGAGGAACAAATGTACAGTCGCAGGGAGAAGGTGTCAAGCCGGTAGTATTATGGGGGAAGAACCCGTCCGTCATAGCAAGCAAACCCGAGCCAAGTAAGTTGGTAATACCAGGGATCCTGCCCACACCGGCGGTCGTGTTGAAAGGGGTATGTAGAGAACGGGTAACCATAAAGCCGGTGGTCCAACTGCCTATGCTTGACAGCAGGGCTGTGCCCTGGAAATATGAAAAAGCAGTGGTGACGTACCAAGGAAAACAGGTGGAAGAAGTCAGTTGTGAAGCGCAAGGGCTGACTCGATCAGGTCGATGTTTTGCTCCGGTGGAGTTAAGAAAAACCAACCCAGTGGCAACCAAGAAGCCAGTGTCAGAGGAAGAGGCTGAAGACTTCCTGAGGAAGATGAAAGTACAAGACTATTCTGTGGTTGAGCAGCTGAGAAAAACGCCTGCCCAGATCTCACTATTGTCATTACTCCTCCATTCCGAGGAACATCGCAGGGCCCTGTTAAAGATACTGAACGAGGCCCATGTACCCAGTGAGATTTCCGTAAACCACCTGGAAACCATTGCCAGCAAGATTTTCGAGGTGAACAGGGTAACATTCTCAGATGATGACCTGCCGGTGGAAGGAACGGAGCACAATAAAGCTCTATACCTAGCTGTCAAATGTGAAGACTCGGTGGTAACCCGAGTATTGGTGGATAACGGCTCAAGCGCCAATATTTGTCCATTATCCACCCTGGACCAGTTAAAGATTGACCGTGGAAGAATCCGGGAGAATAGCATCTGTGTCCGAGGGTTTGACGGAAACGGAACAGCCACTGTGGGGGATGTTGTACTTGAACTAACCATTGGCCCGGTCCTGTTTACCATGGAATTCCAGGTATTGGACGCCACAGTATCTTACAATTTGCTGTTAGGACGACCCTGGATTCACGCAGCTAAAGCGGTGCCTTCCACCCTACATCAGACAGTGAAGTTCGAGTGGGAAAGACAAGAGGTCGTATTGCACGGCGAGGATACAACATGCACCATGGGCGGAACCATTGTGCCTTTCATAGAGACCACTGATGACAAGGGTCCCTGGGCCTACCAGATTCTCGATACAGGGTCGGCCAACAAAATTTCTGAAGGAGAAATCATCCCGCACCCTAGGGTAGCTGCCGCAACAGTCATGATGATATCAGAAATGCTGGGTAATGGGTTTGTGCCGGGCAAAGGCCTGGGAGTTGAACTTCAAGGGATAGTCCAACCTGTCTCCCTTCCTAAGAATCTGGAAACTTTCGGGTTGGGGTTCAAACCAACCGCAGCAGACAGGAAGCAAGCGCGAAAAATGAAGAAGAGAGTCTGGTTTCTGCCTAAACCAGTGCCACGCCTCTCAAGGTCTTTTGTTAAAGCAAGTGCCAAGGGGTCAGCGATCCCAAAGATTCGAGGACCTTTGATCGGTATAAATGAAGACCTCAATCAGAGTTTTGAGAGGCTATTTGCGGATGTCAGTATGGTGGAAGCTGGAGAAGGTTCCAGCAGAGCAGAGATACAATTTGTGGGGCCTGAGGCCAAGACCAACAATTGGACGGTTACTCCTCTTCCTGTCCGAGGGGAGTCTTGGTAGTAGGCTTTGATTAATGTTTTGTTTGTTTGTTTGTTTGATCGGATTATTCAAGGGTGTAATCCCAACTTTACTTTCGTTTTGTAAAAGTGTGAACCCTTTTTATCCTGCAAATTTAATAAAGTTCTTTTCTTTTGTCCCATTTTAATTTCTTGTTTTGTTCTTTTTCTTTCTGAACAGTTCTCTTTTTACTGGTCCTAATGACATGGCATGCACAGCGGATCTTCGACCTAGTCTAATAAATCAATCTGAATCTGACTCAATGATACAAGAGGTCGTTTGTGATAATGAATCCGAATGTGACGAAGGGGAAGCCTTCGAAGAAATAAACCGAGAACTGTGCCAATTTGAAGAGAAACCCAAGCCTAACCTAAATGACACTGAGGCTGTGAACCTAGGAGACGCTGATAACATCCAAGAGACCAAAATTAGCATCCACATTGAGCCGAATGTCAAAGCAGAATTGATCGAAACTCTCAGGGAATTCAAAGATGTTTTTGCATGGTCATATGATGATATGCCTGGATTGAGCACCGATTTAGTGGTTCACAAATTGCCCACTGACCCGGCATACCCTCCGGTCAAGCAAAAACTAAGGAAATTTAAAACAGAAATGAGTGTAAAGATCAAAGAAGAAGTGATTAAGCAGTTGCAATCGAAGGTCATTCGGGTCACTCGATATCCCGAGTGGTTGGCCAATGTGGTACCAGTCCCAAAGAAGGATGGAAAAATCAGGGTGTGCGTCGACTACCGCAACCTTAACAAAGCAAGTCCCAAGGACAATTTCCCGTTACCCAACATTCATATCCTGATCGATAATTGCGCTGGGCGCGAGATCGGATCCTTTGTGGATTGCTATGCGGGTTATCATCAGATCCTAATGGACGAAGAGGATGCTGAGAAGACAGCGTTTATTACGCCATGGGGAACCTACTGCTATCGGGTAATGCCGTTCGGGTTAAAGAACGCCGGGGCAACGTACATGCGAGCAATGACTGCTGTGTTTCATGACATGATACACAAAGAAATAGAGGTGTACGTCGATGATGTGATCATCAAATCTTGGCGTCAGGAGGACCATGTGGCAGACCTAAGGAGATTTTTCCAAAGACTCCGGAGGTATGATATCAAGCTTAACCCGGCCAAATGCGCATTCGGGGTTCCATCAGGAAAGTTGCTAGGATTCATCGTCAGTCGACGGGGGATTGAGTTAGACCCATCCAAAATTGAATCCATCCGAGACTTGCCACCGCCAAGGAACAAAACAGAGGTAATGAGTTTGCTGGGTAGACTCAATTACATCAGCAGGTTCATCGCTCAGCTCACAGCAACTTGTGAGCCCATATTTCGGCTACTGAGAAAGGATGCTGCAGTAGGTTGGACGGCAGAGTGTCAGGAGGCTTTCGACCAAATCAAAGGGTATCTGTCTAATCCACCCGTATTGGTCCCGCCTAAGCCCGGGAAACCCCTAATCCTTTACCTGACGGTCTTGGAAAATTCATTTGGTTGTGTACTGGGGCAACATGATGACACAGGAAGGAAGGAGCAGGCCATCTACTATCTTAGCAAGAAATTCACAGTGCATGAGGTCAAGTACACTCAACTCGAGAAAACATGCTGCGCCCTGACTTGGGTAGCTCAGAAGTTGAAGCACTACCTGTCTTCATATACTACTTATCTCATATCCCGCTTGGACCCATTGAAGTATATCTTTCAGAAACCTATGCCCACGGGGAGGTTGGCAAAATGGCAAATTCTGCTCACAGAATTTGATATCATCTACGTGACAAGGACGGCCATGAAAGCCCAGGCACTGGCAGACCATTTGGCAGAAAATCCCGTTGATGAAAAATACGAGCCCTTAAGAATGTATTTTCCTGACGAAGAGGTGATGCATACGAATGAGTTGGAATTACCCGAGGAATCGGGTTGGAAGCTTTTCTTCGATGGAGCTGCAAACGCAAAAGGGGTTGGAATAGGGGCAGTACTCATTTCTGAAACAGGACGGCATTATCCTGTTACGGCCCAACTGCGCTTCTATTGCACCAACAATATGGCCGAATATGAGGCTTGCATTCTGGGTCTGCGCTTGGCTGCTGACATGGATGTCCAAGACGTCTTGGTCTTGGGAGACTCGGACCTCTTGGTACATCAAATTCAGGGTGAATGGGAAACACGAGATCTAAAGCTCATACCATACCGACAATGCTTGCATGATCTGAGCAAGCAATTTCGATCGGTGAAGTTCAAACACATCCCGAGAGTTCACAATGAGGTTGCAGATGCCTTAGCCACCTTAGCATCAATGCTGCACCACCCTGACAAAATGTATGTTGATCCTCTGCATATCCAAGTCCGTGATCAGCACGCCTACTGCAATACCATAGAAGAAGAAGCAGATGGCGAACCCTGGTTTCATGATATCAAGGAATACCTCAGAATGGGGATATATCCAGAACATGCCTCTGGAGACCAAAAAAGAGCCCTTCGGCGTTTGTCGAATGGTTTCTTCCTCAGTGGAGGAGTATTGTACAAAAGAACCCCGGATTTGGGATTGTTGAGATGCATAGATGCCAGTCAAGCAATGACGGTTATGGAAGAGGTACATGCGGGAGTTTGCGGACCACACATGAGCGGATATGTATTGGCAAGAAAGATCCTTCGAACAGGGTGTTATTGGCTCACAATGGAACGCGACTGTATCACTTTTGTGAGGAAATGCCATCAGTGCCAGATACATGGAGATTTGATTCATTCTCCGCCAACAGAGTTACATACGATGTCAGCACCTTGGCCGTTTGTGGCATGGGGCATGGATGTCATTGGGCCCATCGAGCCAGCAGCGTCCAACGGTCACAGGTTCATTCTAGTGACCATTGATTACTTCACCAAATGGGTTGAGGCTAAAACCTTCAAGTCGGTAACCAAGAAGGCAGTGGTGGACTTTGTTCACTCCCATATCATCTGCAGATTTGGGATCCCAAAAGTGATCATCACGGATAACGGTGCGAATCTTAATAGCAGCCTGATGAAAGAGGTATGCCAACAATTCAAGATTACACACCGCAATTCCACCCCATATCGTCCTAAGGCAAATGGAGCAGTCGAAGCAGCCAATAAGAATATCAAGAAGATACTGCGAAAAATGGTGGAAGGGTCCAGACAGTGGCACGAGAAATTGCCCTTTGCTTTGTTGGGTTACCGCACTACCGTCCGGACTTCCATAGGCACAACTCCTTATTTGTTGGTGTATGGAACTGAGGCCGTGATACCAGCGGAGGTCGAAATTCCGTCCCTCCGAATTGTCGCTGAAGCCGGAATTGATGATGATGAATGGATCAAAGCTCGCTTGGAACAGTTGAGCCTGATAGATGAGAAAAGATTGGCAGCAGTGTGCCATGGTCAGCTGTACCAGAAGAGAATGGCTAGAGCGTATAATAAAAAGGTGCGCCCCAGGAAGTTTGAAGTAGGGCAGCAGGTATTGAAGAAGATCCTCCCACATCAGGTCGAGGCGAAAGGCAAATTCGCCCCAAATTGGCAAGGGCCTTATATCGTGACCAGAGTATTGTCCAACGGTGCTTTGTGTTTGACAGATGTCGAGGGTAGATGTGTCGACATGGCTATCAATTCAGATGCAGTCAAGAGATATTATGCGTAATTTCTTTAATTACGGCAATTATTCGGTTTGTTTGTTTGTATTTGGCATTTATTGGATAATGAGATGACGGAGGCAATTCTTTCTTCTACCCAAACACTGTTTAACCCTTGCTTCCCCCTTTGAGCCTTAAGCAAATTCTTTCAATACCCCTCTTTTGGAATCACTAATGGGAAAGATATGAAAAAAAAAGAAAAGAAAAGAAAAGAAAAAGAAAAGAAAAAAAAGAAGAAGATGAAATCATAAAGAAATACAAAACCGTGGGAACTACGTTTGACCTGATTCCTCAAAGAGGATACGTAGGCGCCTCACGGCTCGGTCATAGTATGCATCATAGTGAATATAGGATGCATAATGTACATAGTGTGCGTAAAGCGTGCGTAACGCACATAGCGCAACATAAGTATAAAAAAATAAATTCCCCAAGCAAGAAACCTGGGGCAGAAGTTATGTTTTAAAATTCCAACAAAGGTTTGATTCCAAAAGTTGTAGCACATCACCCATCAAATTATTTTCATTTTTTCATAGCCTTTCTTTAACTCCACACCAGAACCAACATTCAACGTCCAAAAGACCTCCCGATCAATGTTCAAAATATGTCGAGTCAGGTAAATAAGACCGAGAATAATACACCAATCCCCAGCAAAGAAGAGGATCGTAAGACTGGGAATGAATTGATAGCCAAAGGAGTCTCCAGAAGAGAGGGTCGTATCTACAACGCCCCGATTCCTCGAAAGAAATAAAATGAGAGAGTCTCATCGGTGAAAACCTTCGCAGGCACCGAGAGGCGATGTAAGATGAGGGATATGAAATGAGAGAGTCTTATTGGTGAAAACCCTCACAGGCACCATAAGGCGCCGGGAGATGAGAGAAAAGAGAGAGTCTCATTAGTGAAAACCCCTCGAAGGGCACTATGAGGCAACAAGATAGAGCAGCAAAAGCTACCACATTCGCAACAAGATGAACATCCATTTATCATCCCCAGCAAGTCAGACCATCGGACAAATCGATTGATACAAATAGACTGGGTCGGGAATCAATGGTGCGCGCCATGATCACGGGGACCAATCATGTCCTCCAGATAAGTTCTTTTGATTAGCTCCTCCCACAAAATATTGGTTCACAAAGTTTTTCTCCTTTCCATATCTTTATTTCTTTTCCTAAAATGTGTCTTTAAAGGATTTTTTAAAGCTTACTACCAGAAACCGAAGGGAAATTCACCAATGCAGGATAATACAAATAGTCTTAAAGGCCGGCCCCAGGCAATCCAGGGATTGTGCTCGGAAATGTTGGAAGAAGTATGCTCCAAAAGGGAGTGGTTTCGGGGGTTAGAAGCAGACTCCCACATCATGTGTTTAAAGAGAAAGCAGAAAAGGGGATAAATTGAAAACCAATCCCCAGCAGGCTAGAGACCCCCAACAGGCAACCTTGCCCGCCAACCAATTATGGGGACAAAGAGCAAGAGAAGGGGAAGAGAGAAAAATGGCTTGCCAGAAAGGCACCACCACGATTAAAACTGACTAAATCCTTTTGTCTGTTGCAGGAGATCAAAGAATTGATGATGGCAGCAAGATGCAACGCCATGGAAGTCACCAAAAACCGGGGCAGAAAATTTTCTGCCGATTGTCGAAAATTTTCTCGGAAGAACGGGGAAACAATTTCAATACTTTTAAGTTCTAGGTCGCCCACCAGTATAATGCGGGAATACTTACAAAGTTCTAGGTCGCCCACCAGTATAATGCGGGAATACTTTTAAGTTCTAGGTCGCCCACCAGTATAATGCGGGAATACTTTTAAGTTCTAGGTCGCCCACCAGTACAATGCGGGAATACATTTTAAGTTCTAGGTCGCCCACCAGTACAATGCGGGAATACATTTTAAGTTCTAGGTCGCCCACCAGTATAATGCGGGAATACATTTAAGTTCTAGGTCGCCCACCAGTATAATGCGGGAATACTTTTAAGTTCTAGGTCGCCCACCAGTACAATGCGGGAATACATTTTAAGTTCTAGGTCGCCCACCAGTATAATGCGGGAATACTTTTAAGTTCTAGGTCGCCCACCAGTATAATGTTTAAGTTCTAGGTCGCCCACCAGTATAATGCGGGAATACTTTTAAGTTCTAGGTCGCCCACCAGTATAATGCGGGAATACATTTTAAGTTCTAGGTCGCCCACCAGTACAATGCGGGAATACATTTTAAGTTCTAGGTCGCCCACCAGTATAATGCGGGAATACATTTAAGTTCTAGGTCGCCCACCAGTATAATGCGGGAATACTTTTAAGTTCTAGGTCGCCCACCAGTACAATGCGGGAATACATTTTAAGTTCTAGGTCGCCCACCAGTATAATGCGGGAATACTTTTAAGTTCTAGGTCGCCCACCAGTATAATGCGGGAATACTTTTAAGTTCTAGGTCGCCCACCAGTATAATGCGGGAATACATTTTAAGTTCTAGGTCGCCCACCAGTATAATGCGGGAATACTTTTAAGTTCTAGGTCGCCCACCAGTATAATGCGGGAATACATTTTAAGTTCTAGGTCGCCCACCAGTACAATGCGGGAATACATTTTAAGTTCTAGGTCGCCCACCAGTATAATGCGGGAATACATTTAAGTTCTAGGTCGCCCACCAGTATAATGCGGGAATACTTTTAAGTTCTAGGTCGCCCACCAGTACAATGCGGGAATACATTTTAAGTTCTAGGTCGCCCACCAGTATAATGCGAGAATACTTTTAAGTTCTAGGTCGCCCACCAGTATAATGCGGGAATACTTTTAAGTTCTAGGTCGCCCACCAGTATAATGCGGGAATACTTTTAAGTTCTAGGTCGCCCACCAGTACAATGCGGGAATACATTTTAAGTTCTAGGTCGCCCACCAGTATAATGCAGGAATACATTTTAAGTTCTAGGTCGCCCACCAGTATAATGCGGGAATACATTTAAGTTCTAGGTCGCCCACCAGTATAATGCGGGAATACTTTTAAGTTCTAGGTCGCCCACCAGTACAATGCGGGAATACATTTTAAGTTCTAGGTCGCCCACCAGTATAATGCGGGAATACATTTTAAGTTCTAGGTCGCCCACCAGTATAATGCGGGAATACATTTTAAGTTCTAGGTCGCCCACCAGTATAATGCGGGAATACATTTAAGTTCTAGGTCGCCCACCAGTATAATGCGGGAATACTTTTAAGTTCTAGGTCGCCCACCAGTACAATGCGGGAATACATTTTAAGTTCTAGGTCGCCCACCAGTATAATGCGGGAATACTTTTAAGTTCTAGGTCGCCCACCAGTATAATGCGGGAATACTTTTAAGTTCTAGGTCGCCCACCAGTATAATGCGGGAATACTTTTAAGTTCTAGGTCGCCCACCAGTACAATGCGGGAATACATTTTAAGTTCTAGGTCGCCCACCAGTACAATGCGGGAATACATTTTAAGTTCTAGGTCGCCCACCAGTATAATGCGGGAATACATTTAAGTTCTAGGTCGCCCACCAGTATAATGCGGGAATACTTTTAAGTTCTAGGTCGCCCACCAGTACAATGCGGGAATACATTTAAGTTCTAGGTCGCCCACCAGTATAATGCGGGAATACATTTAAGTTCTAGGTCGCCCACCAGTATAATGCGGGAATACATTTAAGTTCTAGGTCGCCCACCAGTATAATGCGGGAATACTTTTAAGTTCTAGGTCGCCCACCAGTATAATGCGGGAATACATTTAAGTTCTAGGTCGCCCACCAGTATAATGCGGGAATACCTTTAAGTTCTAGGTCGCCCACCAGTATAATGCGGGAATACTTTTAAGTTCTAGGTCGCCCACCAGTATAATGCGGGAATACCTTTAAGTTCTAGGTCGCCCACCAGTATAATGCGGGAATACCTTTAAGTTCTAGGTCGCCCACCAGTATAATGCGGGAATACATTCAGCTCTAGATTTTGGAATCAGTCGCCCCACCTGAAGACGGAAGGGTACAACAGAGATCCCCAAACGGGAAACAATGAAATCCCCAGCACCAAGAAGCAGACAACTGCAGAGGCAAGCGCACAATTCAAAAGGAAAAGGAACGCGTCTCAAAAGAAGCAGTTTGGGAGCGTTGTAGCATGCCCAGTATGACGATGCTGATGAAGAAACATACCACTGAAGAAACCATTGGAAAATTTAAAGAAGAAAGTCGTGTCCCCAGCGGATCAAGCAAAGTGATGAAACTGGCATTCAAACGTCAGCAAAGGACCAGCATCATCTCCCAAAGTCACAAGATAAAGGCATCGGAGGAAAGTGGTAGCCGACAAGAAAGCAAGGCAACAAGAACAAGTTGAAGATGGATGAGATTTCAGGATCCTCAGTTTAGCTTAGCTTCTTGTTTTCCTTTGAGCAATGTAATAGGGAGATCGGTTGAGCAGTAGCATCCTACATCAGCATACAACAGCGCACAACAACAACAACAAGCACTACAGTCACACGGTAGTCCCAGCTACCAAATTTCCCGAACTACATTGACCTGATTCCTGTTCAGCCCAGGATATGTAGGAAACCTCTGAAGCAAAGGTTCGGTCAAATCTTTTTCAAAAAATGCTTCACACGGAGTATTCGGACGGGCAAAAATCGCTCGCTTTATCTTTGCGCGAAAACCCTTCGTGTCTTCGTGCAAAGAGGGGCAGCTGTAAGCACGTGATTTTTGCTTCACGGACAATCGCTCCAAAAGAAAATAAAAATAGTGGCAAAAGGCTTCGCTGTACAATTTTTCGGTCTTTCCGTGACATGTTTTGTTAGTCGTTTGTGAGTCTGTCCATTTTGCATCTAGTCATTATCAAACAAAAATACAAAAAATATATGTGGCGTTAAAAGAAAATTCAAAAATATAAATATATGTGCATCGTCCGTTTTAGGTTGTGATTTAACTTACTTGGTATGATAATTATGTTGAAATGCCATATTGTTATTTGTTTTAATTTCATTTTGTTTTATTAGTTATTTTTATTTTTTATTTTTCTTTAAATTGGAAAACAAAAGAAAGTTGAAATCAATTTGGGCCAAAAAATAAGACAAAAACAAGCCCAAACCAACGATCTGACCCGGTCCAGACCAGGCCTGCCCAGGCACCTCCTGAAACGACGTCGTTTCAGGCAAATCAATCTGAGCCGTCCGTCCCAGCCGATCCAACGGTTCAGGACCTCTTTCAGCGACCCATGTTCAAACCCGACCCAAATAACCAGCCTGACCCAACCCCTCACTTAAACCAAACGACCCCGTTTAACTGCCAAACGACCCCGTCTCATTTCTCAGCATCAGATCCAAGCCGTTGAGATCATCTGATCTAACGGCTCAGATCCAATCCCATAGACCATATATAAACCTTCTCTTACACCCACGCCCCCTATACCAACACCCCACCCCTTCGTCCCCAAGCTCAAAGCCGGACCTCCCATTAGAAACCCTAGCCGCCCCCGTCTCCCTCGCCATTAAAGCCGGCGGCATGGACGCCGGTGGCCACCTCCTGAACACCCTAAGCCCCCCTCACTCTCCTGAACATGGATCTGTTACTCCCTAGACTCGAATCACTTTCCTTCGACTCGAATCTTCATTTGAAGATTTGAGTCGAACCTGGACCTATGCCAAACCACCCCATCTTCATACTAGACACTCTCCTGACCTTCCTCGTGACCAAACCAAGCTTGGTTTGGTCCGAATCTACCCACAACTCCTAAAAATCCAGATCTGGAAATCCAGAACTTGAAACACATGCACCTGGGGAACCCGGCCGGTTTGGACATGGGTTTGAGGTCTAATAGACCTTAATCAAGGTGTTCTCATGTGAGAACACCCTGATTAAAGTTTGTTCGGCCTCAAAAGTTCGAAGTTGAATCAGATTTGGGTCTGTTTGATTTAAGCATTTTCGGTAAGTTTTCCTTTCTTTTGTGTTAGTTTTGATTAAGTGGTCAGCATGTTTCGTTGTGTTTGTTTGTTATTTTTTCATTCGGATTTCTTCATCTCTGTAAAGACCTTTTATTTGGTCGATTGGTTTCTGTGTATGATTTAAATGTATCCTATGATAAGCATGTCCGATTAGTATAGTCGTCGCATGAATAAACTTATATAGGTTCCTAGTGACTGACCAAGTTGTCCGAAGCCCTTTAGGTCCCTGAACATATTGTTTGTGTGAGCGACTGATTATTACCTGCTATAATTAGTATAGTCGACTCGATAAATGTCGTTGATTAGTTTCTATAACTAATGAATCAAACGAGCTAATAATGTCGCATGACTAATTGATACTTTGCCACTGATTGAAGGCCCCAACATTGTTTGAAATAGTTTGTTTGCATTGAAAAATGACTGAAAGGTTCAGTCTAGGCAGTCCTGAATTTGAAACTTTCATCAGTTCAAAAATGCCCTGATGCGGCAAAGGGTCAAGACAGTGGTAACCAGGGGTAGTCTGGGGTTTGCAAAGAACAAAAATGATTAGTTTAAATGAGCTGACAAGTAGGGTACTAATTTGGGATTAAATTAATGCCAATGGGGAACAAGACACAAGGGTATGGGGCTTAAAATGAATAAACAAATGAGCCCATAATTCTGGATTAAACAAAAACCAGGCGTGGGGAATAAAGGGGGCTGACACCAAAAGATGTTTAGGCATGGGCTTTAAAGAGTATGGGCAGGCTGCAAGTTGCAGCAAAAAAGGCAGCTTAACTGCACTGGTTTTTGGCTTATAAATAAGCCATTTGAGAACTTAAACGGGGCTGGAGTTTTGAGTCTTAGGCTGGACTTTTAGTCTTCAGAAAGAGAAAAACAAAAGGCTGGAAAATTTTTAGTCTGAGGAGAGGTCTTGTGAGTTTAAAGAAAAAGACTGAAAACATAAGTTAATTTCCAGTAAACACTGTAACCAAACACTGTCTGAAAAGTTGTATAAGAGTTCATATTGGTCAAGCTGTCTCGGCCAAGTTCTGTGGTTTGCATTGACTGAGCTGCTTGTGATTGTTGAACTGTTGGTGTTGCTGCATTGAATACTCTGGTATTGCTGTTGTTTCATCACTCTTTCCTGGGATTGCTCATTTGGTGCTCGACTATTTGCTGGTTTTCTTTGTTCTGGGAAATATTGCTGGTTGTTTGTGGGCTGTGGAAAACATTTGTGGTTGTTGGATTGTTGCTGTGTTATTGCTATTTATCTGCTGTTGTTGTATTTGCCGCATACCCCTCAGCTGACAATTCTCCTTCTTCTTCTGCTTTGCTATACCAGGTACGCGATTAACAGTGCCAATGTAACTTGAGAGTTTAAGCATGAATATAAAAGAGAAGAGCTGAAGTTGTTTATTTCGTACATAGACTGTTATATTGAACCTCATTTAATGTATAATAGTTTACATTCTTGTTTAGATACTGAAGGTAGCCTGTGTGCCCAGTAGATATCAATATATGGTGATTGAATGTTAGTTTGTATATGTAGGCTGATAGATAAAAGGGTCCCCAATGCAGTAGGTTGTATCTTAGGTTTTATAAGGTTAGCATGGCTTTAAATACATAGAACTATCCATGTTAGTTAATTTTGTGTCCTTTTGATAAATTGTCCCCCTATAATTGGCAAACCATTGCCTTAAAATAAACGGCACAAGTTCACGGCCTCAACCTCACAAGGGTCGAGCCCAGGTCGAGGACAGATCAGGCAGGCCCGCATCGAGCGAGCAGTGGCCCAGGTCTGGCCAACCGCGCGTGGGCTGGATTTGGGCCCAGGATTATTTGTTTGGCCGACTGTGCACGCAGCTTCGGTCCCGACTTGTTGTTAAGCATTTCCGAATTCCATTACAAACAACTTGCAAGCATGTAATTAATTAGGACTATCCACCGTTTTCAATTGATAGAGACGAACACGACAAGAAACGTAGTTGCTATAGGATATCCTTTTAAAATAAGAACGAGATGAGCCTCGATGAAAATAAACAAAACACGCAGATGCGGGGCCCTTGTTTAATGTAAATTATTGAAGCATTTAGTTTCCAGGACGGGTTGTTTAGCAAATCTCACAACCCTCCTAAAATAACAACACGTTAGTCTCTTTAGGACACGCTTTAATAAACCTTACCTTCCTAAACTCGGGTGCACATTTATGTGACCCAAATCCAAATCTCGACGGATTCGAAATGTGTTTCTAATCACGGGTACATTGATTGTGACGTGGTTCGAGATGCGTGTCCATGACGTTGCAAATTCATTTTTTGAAAAAAAATAATAAGAATGAGATGAGCCTCGCCAAATAAAATACAAATTGCGGGGCCCTCAGTAAATATTTGCTTTAAAAATTATTTAGACTTCGGGATGGACCATTTAGTAAAATTCCACGGTCTTACCCAAAATAAATACGCTAGTCGCTTTAGGCGCGCCTTTAACAATTTAATTTCCTTAAACTCGGGTGCACATTGATGTGACCCAAATCCAAATCTCAACGGAGTCAAAGTGTGTCGACGACCGCGGGTACATTGATTGTAACGCGGTTCGAGATACATTTTCACAACGTTGCAATTCTTGATAAAAACAGTAAATGATAAAAGCGGTTAAAAGTTAAATTTTGCACATAAGTTCACACTTGTATAAGATCAGATAATCAAGCCGAATATAACAGTTGAGCGACCGTGCTAGAACCACGGAACTCGGGAATGCCTAACACCTTCTCCCGGGTTAACAGAATTCCTTATCCGGATTTCTGGTACGCAGACCATAATATAGAGTCATTCTTTTCCTCGATTCGGGATTAAAATTGGTGACTTGGGACACCCTAAATCTCCCAAGTGGCGACTCTGAAATAATTAAACCAATCCCGTTTCGATTGTCCTTTAATTGGAAAAAACTCCCCTGCGCCCCCTCGGGCGCGGAAAAAAGGAGGTGTGACAATTGTTATAGGCGAATTCTATGAGTGGAAGATGATCATCCTGATTCCCCTTAAAATCTAGAACACATGCTCGTAGCATATCTTCCAGTGTCTGAATGGTACGTTCAGCCTGTCCGTCAGTCTGCGGATGAAATGCAGTGCTGAGATTTACCTGTGTGCCTAAACCCTTCTGGAAAGACCTCCAAAAGTTAGCCGTAAATTGAGCTCCTCGGTCTGATATAATAGATATGGGCACACCATGAAGCCTAACAATCTCCTTGATATACAACTTCGCATAATCTTCAGCCGTGTAAGTTGTCTTCACTGGCAGAAAATGGGCACATTTTGTAAGTCGATCAATTATCACCCAGATGGAGTCAAACTTATGATAAGAGCGAGGTAATCCAATAATGAAGTCCATATTAATCACCTCCCACTTCCAGGTCGGAATCTCTATATTTTGAAGCAATCCACCGGGTTTCTGATGTTCTATCTTTACTTGTTGACAATTGGGACACTGGGCTACAAATTCTGCAATAGACTTCTTCATATTATCCCACCAATATTGCTCCTTGACATCATGATACATCTTTGTCGAGCCGGGATGGATGGAATATCGGGATTGATGAATCTCATTCATAATCTTCTCTCGCAACCCTGCCACATTAGGCACACACAATCGGCTCTGGTATCTCAGTGCCCCGTCTTTTCCGATCCCAAAAGCCATACTTTTACACTGTTGAATGCTTTCTCTTAATCGTACTAAGATAGGATCTTCATATTGTCGTGTTTTTACCTCGGCTACCAAAGATGATTCTGATGTATTCTGTACAGTAACACCTCCGTCATCAGAGTCTAACAATCTGATTCTCATATTGGCTAGCTGATGAAGCTCTTTAATCAACCCCCATCTACCTGCCTCAATATGTACTAAGCTTCCCATTGATTTACGGCTGAGAGCGTCTGCCACAACATTGGCTTTACCGGGATGATACAATATCTCGACGTCGTAGTCTTTCAATAATTCAAGCCACCTACGCTGCCTCAAATTCAACTCTTTCTGCTTGAAGATGTATTGTAAACTCTTGTGATCTGTGTAGATGTCAACATGGACGCCGTATAAGTAGTGCCGCCATATCTTCAAAGCATATATTACTGCAGCCAATTCCAAATCATGGGTTGGATAATTCTTTTCATGCTTCTTCAATTGTCTTGATGCATAAGCAATCACATTCCCACGCTGCATCAATACGCACCCCAAACCTATACCTGAGGCATCACAATATACCACATAACCTTCTGTTCCTTCAGGAAGAGTGAGCACTGGTGCAGATGTCAATCGATTCTTCAACTCCTGAAAACTACGTTCACAAGTGTCAGACCACTGGAATTTGGTAGCTTTTTGTGTTAACTTAGTCAATGGTGATGATATAGAGGAAAATCCTTCTACAAACCGCCTATAATATCCTGCTAGCCCTAGGAAGCTGCGGACTTCTGATGGTGTTGTAGGTCTCGGCCAATTCTTTACTGCATCGATCTTCTGAGTGTCGACACTAATACCCTCATCAGATATCACATGGCCAAGGAATGCTACTGAGTTCAGCCAGAATTCACATTTGGAGAGCTTAGCATATAACTTACGATCCTGAAGCGTCTGTAATACTATCCGCAAGTGGCCCGCATGTTCCGCCTCCGAACGAGAATACACTAGAATGTCATCAATGAATACAATCACGAACACATCAAGATAGGGCCTGAATATAGTATTCATGAGATCCATAAAAGCTGCTGGGGCATTTGTTAGCCCGAACGACATCACCAAGAACTCAAAGTGCCCATATCTTGTCCGGAAGGCCGTCTTTGGAATATCCTTCTCCCTAACCCTCACCTGATGATACCCTGAACGTAAATCAATCTTAGAGAAATACTTGGCACCCTGGAGTTGGTCAAACAGGTCATCAATTCTTGGAAGTGGATACTTGTTCTTTATAGTAGACTTATTCAACTGTCGATAGTCGATACACATCCGTAACGACCCGTCTTTCTTCCGCACGAATAGGACTGGTGCACCCCAAGGTGAAGTGCTAGGCCTAATAAAGCCCTTATCCAGCAAGTCCTTCAACTGCACCTTCAACTCTCGCAACTCTGCCGTGGCCATTCTGTATGGAGGAATAGAGATCGGTTGAGTGTCAGGCAACACATCAATGCTAAACTCAATCTCCCTTTCAGGAGGAAGGCCTGGGAGTTCATCTAGGAAAACATCTGGGAATTCGTTGACCACAGGGATTGATTGTAAAGTAGGCGGTTTCGCCTCCGCATCCCTAACGCGAACGAGATGATAAATGTAACCTTTTGAGATCATTTTCCTTGCCTTAAGATAGGAAATAAACCTACCTTTCGGTGTAGCAATGTTCCCTTTCCATTCAATGACGGGTTCACCCGGAAATTGGAACCTAACCATCTTCGTACGACAGTCAACATTTGCATAGCATGAGGCCAACCAGTCCATTCCCATTATCACATCAAAATCAACCATTTCTAACTCAAATAAATTTGCCGAGGTTTGACGACTACAAATCATCACAGTGCAACCTCTATATACCCTTCTAGCAATCACAGAATCTCCTATCGGAGTAGATACCGCGAGGGGTTTACTTATCAATTCAGGTTCAATGCCAAACTTATTAGCCACAAAGGGTGTAACATATGATAATGTAGATCCCGGATCAATCAGCACATATACATCATAAGAAAACACAGATATAATACCTGTAACAACATCTGGAGACGACTCGAGATCCTGTCGACCTACTAGAGCATAGGTTCGATTTTGAGCACCACTCAAACTCGGCACTGCACCTCTACCCCTACCACGACCTGTCGACTGCTGAAAACCCCGTGCTAGAGGTCGAACTGATGAGGAAGAACCAGACACAGATCCAGTCGGCTGAGCCATACCATCACCTCCTCTATTAGGACAATCCCGCATCATATGGCCAGGCTGTCCGCACGAATAGCATGCATCAGAACCTCGACGACACAGTCCAAAGTGGGCCTTGCCGCACTGATCACAATGTGGTGTTGGGGGTCTCATCTGACTAGTATCCCTATGATGTTGCGAGCCAGATGCCCGCGAACTCTAACCTGGACCAGAATAGGATCGATCATATCGAGGCCTCTGAAACTGTGGAGGAGCACTAGCTACAGGTGGCGCCGAACTCCTCGAAAACTGTGGCCTGATGCGGCCTCTGAAGTCATCAGAATACCCTGCAAATCTCGCCCTCTTATGCTGGCCTCTATCCTGCTCCCTAACTGCCCTCTGCTGGCGCTTACGATCCTCTAGGGTCTGGGCATAAGCTTGAATACGGGAAATATCCATGCCCTCCACCAAGGAGGCTGTCGTACACTCATTTATCAGATGTGGTCCCAACCCATTCACGAACATATGCACCCTATCACTCATCTCGGCCACCATATGGGGAGCATACCTTGCCAAAGAATCAAACTGCATATTGTACTCTCGCACACTCATATTACCTTGTCTAAGGTTCAAGAACTTATCAGCTCTAGCTCGTCGTATCTCAACTGGCAAGTAGTGACGAAGAAAGGCCTTCAGAAAATTCCTTCCACACAGCTGGAGGAGGGTTCGGACCCCTGGATCTCTCCCAACTATCATACCAGAGAACCGCTAAATCCCGTAGCCGATAAGAAGCCAACTCTACTGCCTCTGTATCACTAACATGCATAACCCGAAGTGTACGATGAACCTGGTCAATAAAAGTCTGTGGGTCCTCCTTGGGGTCTGATCCGGTAAACACTGGAGGGTCTAAATTAATAAAATCACGAACTCTTGTACTAACTGGTTTCTCAGCAGCACCTGTATTCTGCCTCTGAGCCTAAGCAGCTACCAAGCTAGTCAATAACTGCAAAGCACTCCGCATATCCTGGTCTGGAGTGCCAGACGGAGGAACTGGAGGCGCTGGGTGCCTTCTAATATCCTCTAGAGGAGATGGAGTAGATGAGGTATGAGAGGGCATCTCACTCTGAGCCTCACTTTGTCCTGCTCTGACTTGGGGCACCTTATTGGTACCCTCTCCCGCTGTTGTATCAAGCCGTCTACTAATCGTTTGCTTCCTAGTCGAAGGCATTACTGAAAAAATACCACTTCTGTCACGACCCAAACAGAAGGGCCACGACGGCCACCCGGTGCCTTACTCAACTGAGTACCAATGTAACATATCTTTCTTATCATGTTATCATGAGTAAATGAGACAGAAAACCCGTCATGAGATAAAAAGAATAAAACATAAGGGAATACTCAACATATGAAGACCCGACATGATATACAAACTAATATATGTGACATACGGGCCTATAAGGCTGACATGACCATTAGTAAACTCGAAACATAGGCCGACAAGGCCATACAATTATCCATACACCTGACATCTGTCTACAAGCCTCTAAGAGTACATAAAATAATAAAGGTCGGGACAGGGCCCCGCCATACCAATCAATATATATCTAAAGCATACTGACCAAATAGGCAACTCCGAAGCAAGTGGAGTGCACCAACACCTTCGCTGAGCTCATAGCCTACTAGGAGGACTGTCAACCTATTAATCGGGACTTGCGGGCATGAAACGCAGCGTCCCCAGGCAGAAGGGACGTCAAGACGAATAAAGTACCGAGTATGTTAGGCAGGAAAGCATAAATAAGAATAGTAATGTAAAGAGAGAGATAGAGGAGATATAACCTGTAACATCTGAGTGCCTCTGGGGGTTACTGATATGAAATGCACAATACATATATATACATAAACTTTTTAAAACATTCACCTCTATGGGCATCATCATCATCATATCATACCCGACCTCAAAGAGGACTCGATAAAAGTGTACCCGACCATCATAAGGTTCGGTAGAATCGTACTCGGCCACGTGGAGCTCGGTAAAACCCAACTGATCAGTAGTTGCACAATAGGTGTCGTACCCGACCAATTATAGCGCGACTCGGTAGAGTAAAATATATACATATATATAATGCATGCTCAACTCATGGAATCACCTTCTAAACCTTTTGGAGTGACTTAAGAGCACTATGGACATCCATACCCTCAATATAAACCTTAGTAGGATTCAAGGATCATACACACTTGCTTAGAATAATTTTATAAGGAAAGAACAACATGGACAACCTTAGTTGCTAGGAGTAGATCCGTTATGAAGTAGCGTATTCATTTCACTTTAGATCATGCCAAAAGAAAGAAGAAAGTGCCTTAACATACCTTAAACCCGTTGAGTCCCTAATGCCTTCCAAGCAACTCTTCAAACAAGTCAACTCAATCTATCATAGTATAAGGAGATTCAAAATCAGTGCTGAGCAAAGGCTAAGTCTATAACTTAAGCTAGTAGCTCGTTTACGTAAATTTGGGCAGCATCTCCCTTGTAACAAGGGCCTCCTCCAATACCATATACCAACAACAATTACCAGAGCAATCCATCAATACATAATTATCAATATCAAGACACCATATAACAACAACAAGTCACAACTACATTACGACGAGCGGCAAGCTCCGATTGGAATCCGTATACCCCTTATCAATCCTTATAGACTTCTTACTTCAACATAAAAGTATCATTAACATGATAATGAAGTCATTAATCAACGATTCCAGCCTTATACCATATATTTATAACAACGAAAATAATCCACAACTTCAACTATCCTCAATTAGCAACTTTATTCACTAGTTCATGTCTAGCCCATCCATTTAACTTAATCAACATCAAGATAACCTTAGGCACAAGCAAGATCACAATATACATACCTTATACAGTAACTTCAAGTCAAAATCCAAGTTATATTCAGTTTACAACAACCCTTAATAGCAATACAACACCATAGAAGTGACTTAAGCTAATCCAAGTATTATCTTGTAGTTTATCATCCTAACAACTTAACCAACATACAAGCAAGATTAAGCACAATTAGTAGGCTGTTATACTCACCTTAGACAGCAGCAACAACTTGGAATTTCATCCAAATACAGCCCACAACAATCCTCAATGACAACACAACCTCAAAGAGGTGTTGTTCTTCACTAGAACTAAGTTTTGATGTTGAAATATGGTGTAATCACTTTGGAATCACTTCAAACCCTTGTGATATATGTTTAGGAGGGTTAGGAGAAGTTTGGAGACGAACTTTAGTTGAAAAATGAGCAAAAATAGGCGTCCAAATCGTTTATAAATTGAAGTAGGTCAACCACCGCCTAAGTGGGTCCCATTGGGAGCTGCTTGCGCGGTCTCGCGAAAATGCGAATATTTCTCTACTCCGATGACGTATTGACGAACAGTTTAATGCGTTAGAAACTAGACTCGTAGAGCTTACATTTGGTATGTAGAACACCCCATGATTCCAAGTATATTTGGATAAATTCTTAGATACATTTGACCTAAATTTTAGCAAATTTATGAATGTAACTTATGATGACCTTTGCCAACTCTTGTTCCACAACTTGCTTGCCTTCAAAATGTAGAAAATGAATATCATACGACTAAAATAACTCATAGAATAACCTCCTTATCATGTTAATAACCCTAGTCTTACCCCAAAGTACATGTTATAACATTCGAAACTTGTCGACTTTCGACGAAACTTATTTTCTTCAATTGGTTTAGCTTCTAAGATTTCCAACCCTCTTGGTACTCGTTATTCATGATCTTAAATATTTGTAACCTCCAAGGTAACATGATTAACTTACTTTATTTGCTTCCAAATAGAATCTCATTTCCTAGCTTACATCAATGACTTAGGACGTACTCTCACGTATGAAAACTTGGGGTGTAACATCATCCCCCCTTTGGAACATTCGTCCTCGAATGTTGACTGATGCGCTTATCAGTTTCATAAACTATGGCTCTTACGAATATTTTAATACTCATCTTTCCATCTAAGCAACTGTTTTGTGAATAAATCCAAATGCTTGGGCATTCCCCCCTTTTAGGCCTCTTTGTCACACCATGACATGTGGTTGGAATTCTTCCAACATCGTAACATTTGATACCTTATGTCATGCAGTATGTACGATTGTGTCCTTGTATGAGCGCCTAGCTACTCGTCTTCTCTTTTGCCTCCATCTTTTAGCTAATCTCTAAGCCTCACTTTATGAACTTATACAGAATTATGACAAACTGTCCCTCTAGGCATCTATAGGTGTACTGATGTCTTTCACTTGGTACTTTATCGAACTTAAGACTATTTCTATCTCTTGTTTCATAGCCATGTATATCTATCCTTATGGATTTACTACATCTAGGTAGGTTATACTATACCATAAAACTTACTTCGGTTTATTATTACTGAGGTTTGCTACCCAACTCCAGGTTACTCTCTCGCTGCTTATCCTATATGTATAAATCTAAGTCCTTTAGTGCTTCGTCATTATTATTCATCTAAGAATAACAAACAAATCTCATCTAAAACTTTGGAACTTGTACCCATCTATTGTTTATTCACCTTAATGTTGATCTATAATCTATCACTGATAACTTGCAACCTCTTACGTAATACACTGTCACTAGGGCTCACATCTTATCCGGGAACATATGAAGTGATTTTCCTGATCCACCTAGGGATAATACTATACTTCAATAACCGTATTTCATTGCATCCCAATGTGATCCATCTTATGGGGGTATTCTAATCTCGTGCAATTAATGAAATCCCTTTCTCGTTAAATCATTACTCAATCAAAGGCCTAAGAATCATCCTCTTATCTATCACAATTACACCCTTATTCTACCGCCAGGGCAGCATTCCATATCTTCTAAATGCACCTAGTCTCAGACTCCTCTATGTTCATTCAGGCTGTACCGAGCTTTTTATTACATATGGAAATCATCAGCTCCCTTGTTTTGATGGGTTTAATCCCGAGGACATACATATTCTCGTCACCTTCTCACTCACCTTTTCATATCCTTACTCCTATCTACCTAAAACCTTGTTGCTCTACAATACTTTACCTTAGGACCTACACCGATCTATTTATACTACTCGCAACCTTCCTTTAACTTGCTAGCACCATAAATTTCCTTTCGTGCCTTCTCAGTTGTCCTTAAATGTAAGCAATTACTTTTGCTGGTCGTTCTATCACTTGTTGCATGAATACTTGGCTTGTCTTTTTGCCCACGAATACTATAATTTCCTGTACCTCATATGATCTCAAACATCACCTTTGATGGCTTTTTTTTACCATTCATTAGCCATGATAGGTGCCACTTTCTTATGGAGTGTATACAATATTGTAGTGAGACTGTTGTTACAGGATAATTTACTCTTTAGCTCACTATGCTTAGGTGGAAACCTTCTTCCTTATTTCCTCAGCTAGTCTTTCATTGTAGTACTTAGGGAGACCTTCTGGCTCTTGTAAAGTTGCGAGCTTGACATATCGTACACCCGAAGGTAATTTTCGTTATTCTTACTCGCCCATAATAATCCTTAGTTACATAAATTTATGCCTTTGTGCTCGTAGGGTTACTTCTAAGCTCAAATTTTTATTGTCTCCTTAGTGGCACTCTCTCTTATTTTTATAAACCTTAAAAATGGTACCTTTAATTGCCTCAACTCCTATCTGAAATTTTTTTCAAATGATTGCGATCTCGTATCTGCGAGACTAAATTCACTATGATCTTTCTCCCTAACCCTTACCTGATGATACCCTGAACGTAAATCAATCTTGGAGAAATACTTGGCACCCTGGAGTTGGTCAAACAGGTCATCAATTCTTGGAAGTGGATACTTGTTCTTTATAGTAGACTTATTCAACTGTCGATAGTCGATACACATCCGTAACGACCCGTCTTTCTTCCGCACGAATAGGACTGGTGCACCCCAAGGTGAAGTGCTAGGCCTAATAAAGCCCTTATCCAGCAAGTCCTTCAACTGCACCTTCAACTCTCGCAACTCTGCCGGGGCCATTCTGTATGGAGGAATAGAGATCGGTTGAGTGTCAGGCAACACATCAATGCTAAACTCAATCTCCCTTTCAGGAGGAAGGCCTGGGAGTTCATCTGGGAAAACATCTGGGAATTCGTTGACCACAGGGATTGATTGTAAAGTAGGCGGTTTCGCCTCCGCATCCCTAACGCGAACGAGATGATAAATGTAACCTTTTGAGATCATTTTCCTTGCCTTAAGATAGGAAATAAACCTACCTTTTGGTGTAGCAATGTTCCCTTTCCATTCAATGACGGGTTCACCCGGAAATTGGAACCTAACCATCTTCGTACGACAGTCAACATTTGCATAGCATGAGGCCAACCAGTCCATTCCCATTATCACATCAAAATCAACCATTTCTAACTCAAATAAATTTGCCGAGGTTTGACGACTACAAATCATCACAGTGCAACCTCTATATACCCTTCTAGCAATCACAGAATCTCCTATCGGAGTAGATACCGCGAGGGGTTTACTTATCAATTCAGGTTCAATGCCAAACTTATTAGCCACAAAGGGTGTAACATATGATAATGTAGATCCCGGATCAATCAGCGCATATACATCATAAGAAAATACAGATATAATACCTGTAACAACATCTGGAGACGACTCGAGATCCTGTCGACCTACTAGAGCATAGGTTCGATTTTGAGCACCACTCGAACTCGGCACTGCACCTCTACCCCTACCACGACCTGTCGACTGCTGAAAACCCCGTGCTGGAGGTCGAACTGATGAGGAAGAACCAGACACAGATCCAGTCGGCTGAGCCATACCATCACCTCCTCTATTAGGACAATCCCGCATCATATGGCCAGGCTGTCCGCACGAATAGCATGCATCAGAACCTCGACGACACAGTCCAAAGTGGGCCTTGCCGCACTGATCACAATGTGGTGTTGGGGGTCTCATCTGACTAGTATCCCTGTGATGTTGCGAGCCAGATGCCCGCGAACTCTGACCTGGACCAGAATAGGATCGATCATATCGAGGCCTCTGAAACTGTGGAGGAGCACTAGCTACAGGTGGCGCCGAACTCCTCGAAAACTGTGGCCTGATGCGGCCTCTGAAGTCATCAGAATACCCTGCAAATCTCGCCCTCTTATGCTGGCCTCTATCCTGCTCCCTAACTGCCCTCTGCTGGCGCTTACGATCCTCTAGGGTCTGGGCATAAGCTTGAATACGGGAAATATCCATGCCCTCCACCAAGGAGGCTGTCGTACACTCATTTATCAGATGTGGTCCCAACCCATTCACGAACATATGCACCCTATCACTCATCTCGGCCACCATATGGGGAGCATACCTTGCCAAAGAATCAAACTGCATACTGTACTCTCGCACACTCATATTACCTTGTCTAAGGTTCAAGAACTTATCAGCTCTAGCTCGTCGTATCTCAACTGGCAAGTAGTGACGAAGAAAGGCCTCAGAAAATTCCTTCCACACAGCTGGAGGAGGGTTCGGACCCCTGGATCTCTCCCAACTATCATACCAGAGAACCGCTAAATCCCGTAGCCGATAAGAAGCCAACTCTACTGCCTCTGTATCACTAACATGCATAACCCGAAGTGTACGATGAACCTGGTCAATAAAAGTCTGTGGGTCCTCCTTGGGGTCTGATCCGGTAAACACTGGAGGGTCTAAATTAATAAAATCACGAACTCTTGTACTAACTGGTTTCTCAGCAGCACCTGTATTCTGCCTCTGAGCCTGAGCAGCTACCAAGCTAGTCAATAACTGCAAAGCACTCCGCATATCCTGGTCTGGAGTGCCAGACGGAGGAACTGGAGGCGCTGGGTGCCTTCTAATATCCTCTGGAGGAGATGGAGTAGATGAGGTATGAGAGGGCATCTCACTTTGAGCCTCACTTTGTCCTGCTCTGACTTGGGGCACCTGACTGGTACCCTCTCCCGCTGCTGTATCAAGCCGTCTACTAATCGTTTGCTTCCTAGTCGAAGGCATTACTGGAAAAAAATAAGGTGAATATTAGAGACGAACACTTACGACTCAACTCTACGCACGATCTAGATTCAGGAAGAAGGTAACAACCCTAGATGTCATGTAGCCTCCTGATTATAAATGTGGCGCGCTACACATCCATAATCAAGACTCTACTAGACACGGCTCATAGACAACCCCTAGGACAGACTTGCTCTGATACCAAGTTTGTCACGACCCAAACTGAAGGGCCATGACTAGCACCCGACCACACTTGCCGAGCACCAACGTACATTTCATCTAACCTTCATTATTATCTTTTAGGGCTGACGAGATCAATATAAATGGTAGACCTAGATCATGGACAACCAGCAATAAAATATGACGGCATGAACATACATAGCAGGGGATGACCAGACAATCAAGAAACTACATATAAGGTATGAGCTACCACGCTACTATGAAAGACTATACAACAAAAACTAGCCGACAAGGCATACCAAACTATACATGAGCCGACACCTGTCTATGAGCCTCTAAAAGAACATAAGTGTTGCAACATAGCCGGAACAGGGCCCCGACATACCCATAATGTCTATAACAAAAATTGCATACCAAGACCAAGGCAAGTCCGGAGAAGGGATCTCGCCAATCACCGCTGAACTGGACAGTCTACTGTGGTGGGGGAGCTGCACCTGCCTGTCTATCAGGACCTGCAGCACGACATGCAGCGTCCACAAATAAAAGGACGTCAGTACGAATAAAGTACTGAGTATGTAAGGCAAGGAACCATAAATACGATCAGTAATGTAAGCAAGGATAGAGAATATACAACCTGTAACATCTTAGTACCTCTGAGGGCTACTTACATGAAATGCATGATACATATGTATAAATACATAAACCTTTAAAGCATTCGCCTCTGTGGGCATCATCATCATCATATCGTACCCGGCCATAATAGGCTCGGTAGAATCGTACCCGGCCACGTGGAGCTCGGTAAAACCCAACTGATCAGTGGTTGCACAATAGGTGCCGTACCCGGCCAACTATAGCGTGGCTCGGTAGAGTAAAATAGATACATATATATAATGCATGCTCGACTCATGGAATCACATTCTAAACCTTTCGGAGTGACGTAAGGTCGGTATCCTCTGTACACGTTATTAGGACTAACTCTTCACTATGAACCTTATAAGAATTAGGAAGTACCAACAACATTGATAACATAAGAATAAGAGAAGCAACATTAACATCAATCGTTCCATAAGAGGGAAAACAATGTAAGTACTGCTAGCTTCTAAGAGTAGAGTATCTTGGAAGCTCGTTCATTACATTATGTACAATCGGAGTCGTGCAAAAGAAGGAAAGGGATAGCCTCACATACCTTGTATATACTGCCCCAATCTCAAGCTATGCAATTGTCAAAACTCCTTAGTCTACAATAAGAGAAACGATACTATCATTATCATTTAAGCGTCATAACTATTATGTATCGACCACAACCTATTTTACGATGAAACGGACAGCACCTCCCCTATATATATGACCTCACACCATTCAAAACAGTCACCAAACAGACCAAACAACATCAATAATAAACATATTGAGCCTCCCAAAATAGTCCACACACAGCCTAATCACTCCATACATACGACGACCACCGTAGTCGTGTCAAACAACCTGGAAATGTTACGAATAACTATCAGCCCATAACCCTACATATATATGGTGTTTCTCCACACCCTTCCTCCTCCAAAACTCCACAAGATAGTAGTAAAATACGCAGCCCAACAACAACGCAAAACAGTCCACAAAACAATAACATTACTACCAAGCCTTTCGATATATATCTCACAAGTTCTAGCTTCAATGGCTTAGCCGCAACTTGGATAATCTTAAATACATATAGAGTAAGAGGTTCCTTACCTTTATACAGAAAGAACAACTCCAATTTGACCTTAAATTTCCATGAAATATCCCTCCAATGCTGCCACAACAACAAAAAAGCGAAACTAGCGATCAATTAGTGTTTTTCGGCACTAGAATCACTTTAGAAGGCTTGAAATCACCTAGGATTGATATTAAGAACATGAGGGAGTATTTATAGAACATAAACCCTTTAAAACAACCTCCCACATAAGCTGGAACGACACAAAAGTGAGCAACAACAAGAAGAACAAGAGACTTACTAGCGCCACGGAATTCCCGACACTTGATTTGTGTTGTTTGCCCTTTTTTTGGGTCTTGAATCTTAAGATAACCTTGAGAGGATTATCCTAGGGTTCTAAGGTCTGAAAATAGTTAGAATAAATGACTTAAAACGGGTTGGAGGCATCCTATATAGGTCCAAATATCTTAAACCGCCTTAGTGGACCCCATAGAGAGGTGCTTGGCGCAGTCTCGCGAAAACGTGAATATCTCTCTAATCCGAGATCGTATCGATGAACGGTTTAATGCGTTGGAAACTAGAATCATAGATATTTAATTTTGTTGGTAGATCACCCCGTAATTACTTGTAAATTATGAGAAAATATTAGAAACATTTGACCTAATGTTTAAGTAAAATTATGAACCTAAGTTGCGACAACTTTTGTCGACTTTTGTTTCATAACTCGTTTGACTTCAAGACTTATGATACGGATATTATATGATTAAAATACCTTAATAAATGACCTCTTGAGTGTATTAAGAACCGCTAGATTACCTGAAAATACGAGTTACAACATCCTTGATTCGTTTAACTTCTAATACTGGTTAATCACCCTTATACACTCTTGTATCACTTAAGACCAATAGGATTGACTTCTTATCATCTCAAAGATAATTCCTTCTTGGATTTATGTTAACTAATATATGGCATGAACTAACACATGTGGATATGGGTTGTAACACCCTCCCCCCTTAGGAACATTCGTCCTCGAATGTAAGGGTTTATGGGGAGTTTAAATCATCGTGGATTCCAATGGAAATTTCCGATCAATTTTCCCCTATAAAATGGTCACTAGCAAAACTTGCAAGTAATTAAGCCCAACATATGGCTTCACAAGGCTACACAAAGCATTATGCGTATTTACATTATCTACATATCACCATTTTGTATTAAGGAGGAGTATTCTCAAATTATTGCTTACCTCATAGAGCCGTTTCACCTTCCAATGTATCCTGTCTTCCACCAGCATCCTTGTTATCTTCATTCTGGAATAAGTAAGGGTATTTAGACTTCATCTCCTCTTCTGCTTCCCATGTCATTTCTTCCATATTTTTGTTCCTCCACAATACTTTGACGGAAGCTACATCTTTTGTTCTCAGCTTGCGGACTTGCCGATCTAATATCGCCACTGGCACTTCTTCATATGATAGGTCCTCTGTAACTTGTACATCTTTGATAGGGACGACTCGAGAAGGGTCTCCAATACATTTTCTCAACATAGATACATGGAATACCGGGTGGACAAATTCCAATTCGAATGGCAATTCTAACTCATAAGCAACCTGTCCAATCCGTCGAAGAATTTTATACGGCCCGATATACCTTGGACTCAGCTTACCTTTCTTCCCAAAATGCATAATACCCTTCATTGGTGAGATCCTCAGGAAAACCCAATCACCAACCTCAAACTCTAGATCACGACGTCGGACATCAGAATAAGATTTTTGCCTGCTTTGTGCCGTCCTCAATCGCTCCTGTATCACTTTCACCTTCTCAATAGCTTGGTGAATCAAATCTGGCCCATATAATTCTGTTTCACCGACTTCGAACCATCCAACTGGTGATCTACATCTCCTCCCGTATAGTGCCTCGTATGGGGCCATTTTAATACTGGAATGGTAGCTATTGTTATAGGCGAATTCTATGAGTGGAAGATGATCATCCCAATTCCCCTTAAAATCTAGAACACATGCTCGTAGCATATCTTCCAGTGTCTGAATGGTACGTTCAGCCTGTCCGTCAGTCTGCGGATGAAATGCAGTGCTGAGATTTACCTGTGTGCCTAAACCCTTCTGGAAAGACCTCCAAAAGTTAGCCGTAAATTGAGCTCCTCGGTCTGATATAATAGATATGGGCACACTATGAAGCCTAACAATCTCCTTGATATACAACTTCGCATAATCTTCAGTCGTGTAAGTTGTCTTCACTGGCAGAAAATGGGCACATTTTGTAAGTCGATCAATTATCACCCAGATGGAGTCAAACTTATGATAAGAGCGAGGTAATCCAATAATGAAGTCCATATTAATCACCTCCCACTTCCAGGTCGGAATCTCTATATTTTGAAGCAATCCACCGGGTTTCTGATGTTCTATCTTTACTTGTTGACAATTGGGACACTGGGCTACAAATTCTGCAATAGACTTCTTCATATTATCCCACCAATATTGCTCCTTGACATCATGATACATCTTTGTCGAGCCGGGATGGATGGAATATCGGGATTGATGAATCTCATTCATAATCTTCTCTCGCAACCCTGCCACATTAGGCACACACAATCGGCTCTGGTATCTCAGTGCCCCGTCTTTTCCGATCCCAAAAGCCATACTTTTACACTGTTGAATGCTTTCTCTTAATCGTACTAAGATAGGATCTTCATATTGTCGTGCTTTTACCTCGGCTACCAAAGATGATTCTGATGTATTCTGTACAGTAACACCTCCGTCATCAGAGTCTAACAATCTGATTCTCATATTGGCTAGCTGATGAAGCTCTTTAATCAACCCCCATCTACCTGCCTCAATATGTACTAAGCTTCCCATTGATTTACGGCTGAGAGCGTCTGCCACAACATTGGCTTTACCGGGATGATACAATATCTCGACGTCGTAGTCTTTCAATAATTCAAGCCACCTACGCTGCCTCAAATTCAACTCTTTCTGCTTGAAGATGTATTGTAAACTCTTGTGATCTGTGTAGATGTCAACATGGACGCCGTATAAGTAGTGCCGCCATATCTTCAAAGCATATATTACTGCAGCCAATTCCAAATCATGGGTTGGATAATTCTTTTCATGCTTCTTCAATTGTCTTGATGCATAAGCAATCACATTCCCACGCTGCATCAATACGCACCCCAAACCTATACCTGAGGCATCACAATATACCACATAACCTTCTGTTCCTTCAGGAAGAGTGAGCACTGGTGCAGATGTCAATCGATTCTTCAGCTCCTGAAAACTACGTTCACAAGTGTCAGACCACTGGAATTTGGTAGCTTTTTGTGTTAACTTAGTCAATGGTGATGATATAGAGGAAAATCCTTCTACAAACCGCCTATAATATCCTGCTAGCCCTAGGAAGCTGCGGACTTCTGATGGTGTTGTAGGTCTCGGCCAATTCTTTACTGCATCGATCTTCTGAGTGTCGACACTAATACCCTCATCAGATATCACATGGCCAAGGAATGCTACTGAGTTCAGCCAGAATTCACATTTGGAGAGCTTAGCATATAACTTACGATCCTGAAGCGTCTGTAATACTATCCGCAAGTGGCCCGCATGTTCCGCCTCCGAACGAGAATACACTAGAATGTCATCAATGAATACAATCACGAACACATCAAGATAGGGCCTGAATATAGTATTCATGAGATCCATAAAAGCTGCTGGGGCATTTGTTAGCCCGAACGACATCACCAAGAACTCAAAGTGCCCATATCTTGTCCGGAAGGCCGTCTTTGGAATATCCTTCTCCCTAACCCTCACCTGATGATACCCTGAACGTAAATCAATCTTAGAGAAATACTTGGCACCCTGGAGTTGGTCAAACAGGTCATCAATTCTTGGAAGTGGATACTTGTTCTTTATAGTAGACTTATTCAACTGTCGATAGTCGATACACATCCGTAACGACCCGTCTTTCTTCCGCACGAATAGGACTGGTGCACCCCAAGGTGAAGTGCTAGGCCTAATAAAGCCCTTATCCAGCAAGTCCTTCAACTGCACCTTCAACTCTCGCAACTCTGCCGGGGCCATTCTGTATGGAGGAATAGAGATCGGTTGAGTGTCAGGCAACACATCAATGCTAAACTCAATCTCCCTTTCAGGAGGAAGGCCTGGGAGTTCATCTGGGAAAACATCTGGGAATTCGTTGACCACAGGGATTGATTGTAAAGTAGGCGGTTTCGCCTCCGCATCCCTAACGCGAACGAGATGATAAATGTAACCTTTTGAGATCATTTTCCTTGCCTTAAGATAGGAAATAAACCTACCTTTCGGTGTAGCAATGTTCCCTTTCCATTCAACGAAAACTACTCCAAAAATAAATCAAAAAATAAAATAAATTTCTTTTACTGTGTAATTTTTGAATTTGCGTGGTGTTAAATGTTTGTGTTATGTCCGTAAATGTTTATTTTGTCAAAATAAATCAAAAAATAAAATAAAATACATGTTGCATGCATATAGGATTTAATTATGCATTTAAGAGTTAATTTAAATAAAATTACAAAAAATATGCGTTTGTTCTAATTTTAATGTTTCACTATGTGATTAATATTTTTTGTCTATGTGTTAAATTGTTAAAGGTTGATTAATATTTTGAAGGAGTAATTTTTTGTTTTTATAATTTTAATTAGGATTTTTAATAATTGAAGAATTAAATTAGAAATTAAAAAGAGTGGTATTAAATGGGCAAAAACGGATCTGGGCCAAATTTTCTAAACAAAATCAGGCCTAATCCAAATGACCATGTCCGGTCCAATTCAAAACAGAATCAAACGACGTCGTTTGGTTACCCCTTATCAAGGGTCGTTGGATTAAATCCAACCAACGGCCAAGATCTCATCACCCTAACCCAAGACCCTTACCCGATCTGATACCCGGTTCAACCCGTCCCCCTAACTTAAACCAAACGACACTGTTTGGTTAAGTGAGTAGATCTCAGCCATCCATTCTACTTGATCCAACGGACGATACCAGTCCACCCCACCCCTATATAAATCCCAAACCTTACCCCGGCCCCTAACCAAACACCCCCCCCCTTCCTACACTGTTCATCATCGTCCCAAACCCCCACTCCTAACCCTAGCCGCCCTAGGATTCCACCGCCTAAAACCCGGCGGCATCAACGCCGCCGGTCACCAAAGTAACACCCCAGAACCCCCTGAGCCTCCTCTATCCAAATATGTTATCTGCTTGGTTCGAATCTCCCTGAAGATTCTCGAATCTTCATTTGAAGATTCGAGCCAAGTTCAGATCTAAACCAAACGACACCTAGTTAACACCATAGCTTCCCCTAGTCATCCTGAGTATGGATCTGTTGGTTGTTTGGTTCGAATCAGTTCGGAACTTCTCGAATCTTCTTTTGAAGATTCGGACCAAACAAGAACAAACTCAGATCCATTTCAAACTAACACGAAATAACCCCTAGGCTACCCTCACCCTTGTATCATGTTTGGTTCCCTTCAAATCTGCCCAGAAATGTTCGGATTTAAGATCCAAGAACCTGGAACCCTAAAAATTTCCAATCTTGGAATTTTTCCGATTTCAAGTAAAAGATTGAGGTTCAATCGACCTTAGTCAAAGTATTTTCAGTGGAAAATACTTCGACTAAGGTCTGTTTGATTTCAAACAAAAATCCGAAGCCGAGTTGAGTTCGAGTCTGATTAAAATTCAGAGGTATTTTTCTATTATTTTGTGTATTCTAAGTGTATTGTTGTCTGTGTCAATAGCTTTTTGATTTTTCATATTTGTTTTGATCAATTCTGTCATTTCTGTCTCCTACCTATTTACTTGATCCGAATGTGAATTGTTTCTATTGGTTGTGATTATTTACAATGTATGTAATCGACTCGATTAAGTTCGTCGATTAGTTATATTATGAATTCTCGTTTATGATAAATACTGATTGAAACAATTTGTCTACCTATTGTTTGTTGACAATTGTTATAGATAGTTAGTTAATTAGTCTTTTAAATCATGTTTGTTTATAAATCAGTGAGTCCGTCAAATGGATGTTGTGTATGTATTGATTTCTGGGCAGTTAGTTTCAGGTAATGCATATACTGTCAATACCCCTGCACTTATGCTAAATTCAATTTCAATTCAGATTTTGTTCTGTTAAGTTCTGCGTATTGTTAAAATGTTTGTGTACAAGTTCAGTGTTCAAATCTGAATTTAATTTTGTCCATTAGCTATTAGACATTGGGTGTTGGATCAATTAGCTATCATTGAATAGACAGAATGTTTGTTTGATTTAGGACTTGGTTATTAGCTGCTAAACAGGTTTAATTCAGATAATTTGGTTAAGGTTTAAGCAATTTTGGTCTGGGGCAGTAATAACAGTAGTATTAAGGGATTTTCAGTGATTATTTGAGAAATGAAACAGTAGGGTAATATAATAATAATAGTGTGCTTATAATGGAATGTTAGTGGCTATAATTTAGGAGATAATGGGAAACAAAGGGTAATGGAATGCTGGAAATCAGGAAAAAGTTCACTCAATGGGATTTAAAGTAGTTAAAAGCAGATTTTAGATATGATTTTCTGTTTTTTAAAGATAAAAGGGGGTCCAGGCAGCACAAAAAGGAAGGAGGCATACCTGTATAAATACAGGGGCAGATTTCAGGAATAAAAGGAGGGAGACAGAGAGAATTTTTAAGAGAGAATTTTGAAGAGATTTTGAGGGCTGAGATTTTAAAGGAAGGAAACAGAAAATAGAACACTCACATACACACTCACACACAGATACAGCAGCAGAAACAGAAAATCAGAAACAAACTGAATTTGAAACTGAAGAAAAACTGAAATCTGAAATGTTGTTCTTTTGTTGAATCTGTTCAACTTTATGTGATTCCACTGTTCAGTTAAAATCCGAAGTGTTTCTTAAAAGTACTTTACTGTGCATCTGGGCTCTTCGAATCCTATTCTTGTTCAGATTTACTGGGTTATCAGTATATTCTACTGAATTTGTTACTGCTGTAACTTACTTCTTCTACCTCCATTTTCAGGTATATGTCTTTTAAATTTTAAGTTGGAAAGAGATTTCAGCATGATCCATCAATGAAGTTTGAATTGAAATGCTATTTCCAATTGTACAAGTTCATTAGTTTTTAATTTCATTTTTATGTTAATTAATTAGTAGTGAACTCAATTTGATAGCCAGGAGTTAAATTGTCTTATTTTGAAATTCATATAAAGTTTTTTTTTTGTAATAATGTTAGCCATTCCGAAATTTCATTGGTATAGGTATATGTGAATTGTCAAGACAGGGAGTAAGGCATAAAAATGGGCCATTGATTACATCCCATAATACCATTAGCTAAATGCAAAGATAAAGAAGTTACATTAGTAGAATATCTTGTAATAAGTATGATTTTGTTTAGATTGGTATAAGTTATTATATGGTATGATGACAGGTATAATCATATGAGTAAAGTAAGTTGGTATAGCTCGTCATGATGATAAAACGTTATGAATGTTTACGCCAAATAGTTGGGTTGCATGTAATGTAACTTTGTTGAATTAACTTGCATAATAATTCATTTTCTATAAATTCGATGCTTATCTACTTTCATAAAACAAAGTGACCAAATAATTAGGCCTATTAGACTAAAAGTGAGTGTATGAGAATGAAAAGAGATGTACAAGCATAAATTGCCACACTTTACATCATTGATAATTAGAAATAGAATTTGCATTAAGTAAACAATGAAAATTCTCGGAAAATATTTCCTTCCTTTATGAATCATTTATTTTCAGTCTCATATGCCATTTATTCTTTGGCATGTATATATATATATGTCATATTCGTTTTTTAAAAGATAGTATTAATCATATTCTTATTATGTCCTTTGAATTTGAACAATTGGAATGAATTATTTATATTCGGAAAATATAATCAACGGTCAACATTTAATATTGTAAATTCTTTGAAACCTTAAATGGGAATTTATCATGATTTTCACATAAAAATGTATGGATATAATAAACAATTTGCGGAAAATCCCTAATATCATTATGAATATTTTGCGCAATTAGGGATACGTTCGCGTACCCTGATTATATTTTTTTTTTTTAAAAAAGCAAAAATTCGGACTATGCGTACGCGCAACTTCGAGCGACTATTTAATAAAAGGATTTTTCAAAGGCGTTAAATCAATTTAAAAAAAAAACCTGAAATGTGCGGTTCAATATTTAAGAAAAACAAATATTCTTGATTCAACACAATCTCGGAAAAATGATTGCTTAATATATTATCAAAAGTTATTGTGTACACGTACGCGTGACACAATTCCGCATTTTTAAATTTGTAACACGAATATACGTACGCGTAATTCGATTCAAAGAAGGATCCTTAATCACGATAAGTAAAAGTGGTAGAAAATCACGTAACAAAAAGTATTTAATAAAATCCAGATAATTAAGCCATTAATAAAAAAAAACAGTTAAGCGACCGTGCTAGAACCACGGAATTCGGAAATGCCTAACACCTTCTTCCGGATTAACAGAATTCCTTACTCAGGATTTCTGGTTCGCAGAAAAAATAAACAGAGTCATATTCTCCTCGATTTAGGGATTATAATTGGTGACTTGGGATGCCTCAAAAATTCCCAGGTGGCGACTCTGAAACAAATAAACAAATCCCGTTTCGACTGTCCTTTAATTGGAGAAAACTCCCCACGCGCCCCGCGGGCGCGGCAAAAAGGAGGTGCGACAGCTCTGGCGACTCTGCTGGGGACCTGCATGTTACTATAATCCAGAACCATTGGTTCAGGGTTTAAAGAATTCGAGCTTAAAGTATCTGTTTTTATTGGCTTTACTTACTATATAATTTTCAACTGTTTATATGCTAATATGCTAAATGTTTTTTTTTACCGCTTTAATATTATTTGAATTGTGAATATATACAACTGCTACGAAACCCCCTTCTTTCTGAGTCTTCTGAATTTATGGTGTACACGTGCGCGTGACCCACCTTTCTGTTAAAGTCATACCAAATAAGACGGAGTTGGGACAAGTAACTAGGCCGGGCAGACTTTCGTGCTCCCGGTACATTACCCCCGCTTCGGCTCAAACTGTCCGTTTGGGTAAGCCAGGTTTAGAACAATCAACCTAAGGTTTTACACTTAGAATAACTCAGCCATGTACCGGATCCCTAGTAGGAACGAATATTTGCATCATATGCATTTGGCCTTGGAGACTCAACACAGGGGTTGGGTCTGTCTAGGACAGGTGAACCCAAAATTAAAAGACCATCATGATGCATCCTACTTGTTATTTGTGCATTTATTCGCCTCGAACATGCTTGTTGACCAGCTTAAATAAAATCTTGATAAGGAGAAAGGAATAAAATGGGTTGTTTTAAAAATTTCGAAAAAATATAGTTTTTTAAATATTTTTTTTAATAAATAAAAGAAAAATTTCGAAAATGATTTTTAGTATAAATTTTGACTTTATTAAAATTAAATTTCAGATACAAAATGAGCACTACACAAAGCCCCTCATCCACAAGTACGGAGGAATTTCTATGTCAGCTTCAAATGTGGTGGTATGATTTAGGCGAAGACGGTCAAAAATGGGTCGTCAAGCATTTGGGAAATCTCACGGACATTATGAAAGTTGAGCCTCGGGATGATCTGATTACGGCATTAGTAACTTTCTGGGACCCTGTTCACAATGTTTTTCGTTTCTCTGACTTCGAGCTTACTCCTACATTAGAGGAGATAGCTGGCTATGTTGGTTTTGACGGAAGTTTAAGAAATCAAAGCTTGATATTCACAAAGGCTCCTTCAATACATCGATTCTTCGGTCTTCTGAACATCAGCAGTCAAATCAGGAAAAGCAATGTCATCAATGGATGTTGTTCCTTCAATTTTTTGTATTCCAGGTTTGGAAAGTCAGATGGGTTCGAAATTCATGAGAAAGGCCTTACTAATAAGCAAAACAAAGACACTTGGCAGATGCACCGTCGATTTGCTTTCATGGTGGCTTTTCTAGGAGTCATGGTCTTCCCAAATAAAGAGCGAACAATTGATATTCGCACCGCAAAAGTTGTGCAAATCCTCACCACTAAAGAAAATCACACCCTTGTCCCCATCATTCTATCAGATATTTATCGGGCTTTGACTTTATGCAAATCAGGAGCGAAAGTTTTCGAAGGATGCAAAATTTTGTTGCAAATGTGGGTGATTGAACATCTCCAACAACAACCCAAGATCATACAGTATGGGTCGAACAAAGCTAATTGCATCGAGAGCTATGAGGAAAGAACAAAAGATTATCAAGCTCCAGAAGGGATAGAAGCATGGGTATCTCATCTAAAGGCTTTAACTGCAAATCAAATTGAATGGACTCTGGGATGGCTCCCGATGAGAGAAGTAATACATATGTCAACCTCAAATAGTTATCTACTACTATTGGGATTGAGAAGCATTCAGCCGTATGCACCACTAAGAGTCCTAAGGCAACTAGGGAGATATCAAATAGTTCCTGATGAGGAAGATTTGAGTATGCAAGTAATCGAATTACACCCAGAAGCCACTATTCCCGAAGCTTTACTTCAGCAAATGTGGAATGGGTGCCGATACTTGAAAAGTGATACTCAAGTCCTAGACACTACCAAGGGTGAGATAAATCCTGGATATGCAAGGTGGTTCGAAAAGCGGTCTCGCGTGGATGATGTACCAGAACCTGAGCTAAAAAGGCCAACAAAAAGACCCCATGTTCAAAACTTCAATGATAAAATCCAAGAGCGGTTGATCTGGGGAGAAAAAGAAAAAGGGTACAAAGCAACTATCCATGCCCTAAAAGAAAATCTAAGAAGCCTCAGTTTGGAGAAAGATTTGCAAGAACAAGAAGCCGAAGGCGAGAAAAAGAGTCTAGCTTGTGAGAATGAAAATCTTCATGCTCGATTCCAAAAAATGAAAAGAGTTTCTGAAACGCCAAAGAGGAGCTGGAAGGATCAAAAAACCATCGCCAATCTCTTTGAAAGAATGCAAGATTATGATTCCATTCTTGCGGAAAACGAAAGGGCATTGAGCAAAGCAAAAGAAAGGATCCAACAATTAAACGAAGAAGCCAGATCTAACAAGGAACGCCAAGATAGGCAATCCGAAAAAGACAAGGCTCAATTCAAGAAGGAAAAAGACTATTGGATGCGATCAGAAGACCAGCTTCGTGCACAACTAGAAGAGGCAAGAAGATGCAACAGAGAATATCAACAAGCAGACCTCGACAGGGAAAGATCGCAAGCAAGATTAGAGCAGGCCAGACTCCGAGCTCTATTAGAATCAGCTTTAGATCGTGAAAACCGTGTTCAGAGATATAGCCACCACTCGTCAGCAGCAATTGCAAGACCAAGACCAACGTCTCCAAGGTTTCAGGGCACAAATCCACGACCTGGCAGTCTTCACATCTCAAAGTTATGTAAACTGCCAAGGAATGGATTATGAAAGGTTTACAGAGCATGCACCCACTTTTGCTCGTCATCTAGCAATGGAGTTGGAAAGGATGTATCGTACGCTGGGAGGCCATCCAGGTCAAGCCCCACATTGAGCAGATAATCCAATATTAGAGAACAAAAGTGGAAAGTGGGGCATGTTGTGAGATGTTATGAATTGTATCTTTTATTTTGATTTAAGTGTGTGTGTTTCAAGCTATTTTCTTAAAGTTTTCAAATGTAATTCCATCTTTGTGTAATAAATAAACGTGATTGACTTTAGTCCGAACTACGCAAGGTCTAATTCATGTTTGGCATGATACGTAGGCAATCTCTAAGATTCGACCACCACGATAAAGATATATATAGTAAATAAAAGCGAATGACAATTTTTCAATTTCAAGAAAGCTGGGACGACACAAGCAACCGAGCGAATGCATAATAGAAAGGGATTATTTGTCTAGGAGCATTGCATCTCAACGTGTGATTATATATGTGTTAAACTCTCAAAACTAACAAGTTTGTTCATTTTCAGAATTCAACCAGTTAGTTTCTCTAAAGAGTATACTGGCATATTATCACTATCACACAAGATCAAAAGGACCAATACCCGAAAGTATGTCTATCCCAGATGTTGACACAGGTATGGAGATAGAAGAGATGGATGTCGGGAAAATGAAAGAAGAGATGCTTAAGCTCAAGCAGCAAATGGCTGAAATGTACCAAGCTTGGTCTACAGGACAGTTACCCCCATCTTACCCAAATAACCCTGCTCCATCAATGATCCAAACTCAGGATAATATCACCACTGAATTATCCCCAAGTTTCCCCATTTATCAGCACTACCGAGGCACCACCTCTCAGACACCACAGTCTCCACCTCCAAAACCAGTTCCGTACCTTCCTCCACCTATGACTCCTGTTTTTGTAGCACCTCCCCCTGCTACATTTCACAAATCTCCTAGTGAGCCTACATTTCAGGCCCAAGACAACCAATATTACCCCCCGGAGCCCACCTTCAAAGCCTCCGAAATCAATTCACCTGCTCCTCGGTTTGATCTCCCAACCGAAATTGACAAGCCAGCCAAAAATGCTGAACAAGAAGAGATGTTCAGGAAGGTCAAAAGTCTAGAACAATTGTTCCGAGACATGCGGGGATTAGGTGGGCAAGTCAGTGTAGCATACAAAGATTTATGCTTATTCCCTAATGTACAATTGCCATTTGGCTTCAAGATGCCCAAATTTGACCTATACAGCGGGCACGGCGACCCAGTAGCCCACTTAAGGGGTTTCTGTAGCAAGATGCGAGGAGCTGGGGGAAAGGATGAATTATTGATGGCTTACTTCAGTCAAAGTCTAAGCGGATCAGCTTTGGAGTGGTATACACGCCAAGACCATGGAAGATGGTACACCTGGGATGACCTGGCACAGGCATTCGCATACCATTTCCAATACAATCTGGAAATCATCCCAGATCGATTATCTTTGACCAAATTTGAGAAGAAACACAATGAAAGTTTCAGAGAGTATGGTTTTCGGTGGAGAGAACAGGCAGCAAGAGTGGATCCTCCTATGAAGGAGAGCGAAATGGTAGACTACTTCCTCCAAGCCTTGGAACCAACTTACTACGCCCACTTGGTTTCAGCGGTTGGAAAGTCATTCAACGAGGTAGTGAAGATGGGAGGTATGGTGGAAGAAGGTCTCAAGACAAACAAAATCATGAGCTATTCAGCAATTAAGGCAACTACTCAAGCTATTCAAGGCGGGGTAGGAGGAATCGGAAGAAAGAAGAGGGAGGAAGCAACCGTAGTTGATTCAGGAATTTGGCCGGGACCCAGGGGTTCACCGCTTTACTATAATCAGCAACGACCTCGCCAATCAGCTTACCACCATGATTCATCCCAACATTACTATCACCCTTCAGAGCCTCATTTCGCCATTAACCACGCTCAAGCATACAATCAGCCACCTGTTCACACCAATTGGCGTGCTCCTGTCACACCAAATACCTACCCCCGAGCTTATCCCGGACCAGGTTTCAGGCCTAGGCCAGCATTCAGGGGAGAAAGGGAACAGAAAAAGAAAACTTACACTCCATTGGGAGAGTCTTACACTAGTCTGTTCCACAGGCTGAGACAGTTAGACATGTTGAGACCAATACAATCCAAGCTACCCAATCCTCCACCAAAGAATCTGGATTACACCATTAGCTGTGAATATTGCTCCGGTGCACCAGGCCATGATACGGAGAAATGTTGGCATTTGAAAAATGCAATACAAGAGCTGATTGATACTAATAAAATCGAGGTTCAAACCCCCGAAGCTCCAAATATCAATAGAAATCCAATGCCAGCCCATCAAGAGGCTAACATGATAGAAATCATACAAGCTGATGGGGAGACAAAGAAGTCGTCACAAACTGTCATGATGATCAAGTCTCATGAAACCAAGCCAGATAAGCAGTTAATGGAGGAGAAGCAGGTGTCTAAACAGAACAAAAGTGGTGATGAACCGTCTATGATAGTCGAGGAAGGGTCATCGAGCAAAGCTGCCGCAAAACAAGAGAGGCCGAAGGTGATAGTACCAGGGGTTGCTAACAAACCCGTTGTATTCGTGGAAGGAGCACGTACAGATCGGGTTATTATTGCACCTGTAATCCAGCTGCCAATCATCAATAACAAAGCCATCCCATGGAACTATGAACGGGTGACCGTAATGTACAAGGGCAAAGAAATCAAGGAAGAAGTGTGTGAGGTACAAGGCTTGACTCGTTCGGGAAGATGTTTTACTCCCGAAGAGCTGAGAAAAACTAAAAACAATCCAATGCCAACAAAGAAAGCTGTGACGGAAGAAGAGGCGGAGGAGTTTTTAAGAAAAATGAAGCTCCATGATTATTCTGTTGTGGATCAATTAAAGAAGACCCCCGCCCAAATTTCATTGTTGTCATTACTAATCCATTCAGAGGAACACCGTCTGGCGTTGATGAAAATCCTGAATGAAGCTCATGTTCCTGAAAAGATCTCTGTAAATCATTTGGGCAAAATAGCCAACAGAATCTTTGAGACAAACAGGATTACATTTGCTGATGATGAATTACCTGTGGAAGGTACCGAGCACAACAGAGCTCTTTACCTCACCGTGAAATGTGAAAACTCCGTAGTAACCCGGGTATTGGTCGACAATGGGTCCAGTGCAAACATATGCCCTCTCTCCACTTTAAACAAATTAAAAATTAAAGAGGAGAGGATCCAAAAGAATAGTATCTGCGTACGAGGATTTGACGGTGGAAGCAGAGATTCATTTGGCGACATAGTGTTGGAACTAACTATAGGGCCAGTTGAATTCACAATGGAATTCCAAGTGTTGGACATGACTGTTTCTTACAACTTGTTGTTGGGTCGACCATGGATCCATGCTGCTAAAGCAGTCCCGTCAACACTACATCAGGCTGTCAAGTTTGAATGGGACCATCAAGAAATAGTCGTGCATGGAGAAGAAAATTTAAATGCTCACAAAAGCACCATTGTACCAATCGAGGGAGCAGAAATTGACCAAGGACCATGGGTATACCAAGTGTCCGACACGGTGACGGTAGAGAAAATTCCAGAAGGAAAATACTTTGCGAATCCAAAGGTATCCTCTGCATCAGTCATGGTAGCTTATGAAATGCTGAAGAATGGCTTTATACCCGGCAAAGGTCTGGGCTTATCTTTGCAAGGAATTGTACAACCAGTATCTCTCCCCGAGAACTGGGGAACATTCGGTTTAGGATTCACACCTACCACCAATGACGTGATAAGAGCCAGAAAATTGAAACACCAAGCGTGGGTTCTTCAAAAACCAGTACCACAGCTGTCGAAGTCTTTTGTCAAGACCGGTGCTAAAAATCAGCCCGATAACAACAATTCCTAAATCCCAGGTCAATCCTGAGGAGGAATTAATTGAAAGGTTCGAGAAATTGTTTAGTGATGTAAATATGCTGGAAGACGGAGAAGGGTGTAGCAACGCAGAAGTTCAATTCGTTGGACCAAAAACAAAGCTCAATAATTGGAAAGCCACTCCTCTCCCAATTCGAAAGGAGTCTTGGTAGTTTATTTTGATTTTCTTTCAGTTTGTTTGGGATATTTCAAGGTTGTAATCCCAAAATTTATCTTACAGTTGGTTTGAAGCGTGCAAAACCTTGTTATCTTTCATTATCCAATAAAAAGCAGTTTCCTTTTTATTATCATTCCTAATAGCTTTCTTTTCTTTTTCTTCTTTTCTGTACAGTTCTTTTTACGCTGGCTCTAGTGATATGGCATGCATGAGGAATCTTCAGCCCAGTCTTAAAAATCAATCTGGTTCCGAAATATTAATTCAAGAAACATATTGTGATTATGAATTAGAATATGATGAAGATGAGGTTTTTGAAGAGATTAGTAAAGAGTTAATTCACTTTGAGGAAAAAATCAAACCTAACTTGAATGATACCGAGGACGTCAATATAGGGGACACGAGTAATGTCAGGGAAACTAAAATAAGTGTCCATCTTGAGCCAAAAATTCGAGAGGATTTAATTAAAGCACTTATAGAATTTAAAGATGTTTTTGCATGGTCGTATGACGATATGCCGGGCTAAAGCACTGATTTAGTGGTCCACAAATTGCCCACCTATCCAATGGTGCCTCCTATCAAGCAGAGGCTGAGAAAATTCAAGCCTGATATGAGTGTGAGAATTAAGGAAGAAATCACCAAACAATTGGAAGCAAAGGTCATTCGAGTCACTCGATATCCCGTTTAGTTAGCTAATATCGTTCCTGTACCAAAGAAAGACGGCAAAATTAGAGTATGCGTCGACTATCGCAATCTCAACAAAGCAAGTCCAAAGGATAATTTCCCATTACCCAATATCCATATTTTGATCGACAATTGTGCCAAGCATGATATAGGGTCTTTCGTGGATTGTTATGCCGGATATCATCAAATTCTAATGGATGAAGAAGATGCAGAAAAGACGGCATTCATCACACCATGGGGAACTTATTGCTACCGGGTAATGCCATTCGGTCTAAAGAACGCCGGAGCAACCTATATGAGAGCAATGACCACAGTGTTTCATGATATGATACACAAGGAAATTGAGGTGTACGTGGATGATGTGATCATAAAATCAAAACATCAGGCCAACCACGTTGGGGATTTGAGGAAGTTCTTCTTAAGACTTCGCAGGTACAACCTCAAGCTTAACCCTGCCAAGTGTGCATTTGGAGTTCCATCCGGAAAGTTGCTGGGATTCATAGTCAGTCGACGAGGCATCGAGCTAGACCCATCAAAGATCAAAGCCATCCAAGAACTACCACCCCCAAGAAACAAAACTGAAGTAATGAGTTTGTTGGGAAGGTTAAATTATATCAGCAGGTTTATTGCTCAGCTCACAACAACTTGTGAGCCAATTTTCAAATTGTTGAAAAAGGATGCTACGGTCAAATGGACTGATGAGTGTCAAGAAGCGTTCGATAAGATAAAAGGGTACTTGTCGAAACCACCCGTGTTGGTCCCGCCAGAGCCAGGAAGACCTTTGATTCTTTACTTAACGGTCTTGGAGAATTCATTTGGTTGTGTATTGGGGCAACATGACCTCACGGGCAGAAAAGAACAGGCCATCTACTACCTTAGCAAGAAGTTCACAGCTTATGAGGTTAAGTATACTCATCTGGAAAAGACATGTTGCGCCCTAACATGGGTAGCTCAAAAATTGAAACATTATTTGTCATCCTACACTACTTACCTCATTTCTCGTTTGGATCCCTTGAAATACATTTTTCAAAAGCCTATGCCAACGGGAAGACTTGCAAAGTGGCAGATATTGCTCACGGAATTCGACATCATCTATGTGACTAGAACTGCAATGAAGGCTCAAGCACTGGCCGATCATTTAGCCGAAAACCCGGTCGATGAGGAATATGAGCCGTTGAAGACTTATTTTCCTGATGAAGAAACAATGCATATCGACGAGGTGGAACAAATTGAAAAACCTGGCTGGAAACTTTTCTTTGATGGAGCCGCCAACATGAAAGGAGTCGGAATAGGAGCTGTAATCATTTCTAAAACAGGGCATCACTATCCTGTTACGGCTCAACTACGATTTTATTGCACCAATAATATGGCTGAATATGAAGCTTGCATTTTGGGTTTAAGGCTAGCCGCCGATATGGGTATCCGAGAAATCTTAGTCATGGGAGATTCGGATCTTTTGGTACATCAAATTCAAGGAGAATGGGAAACCCGAGACTTGAAGCTCATACCATACCGACAATGTCTACATGATCTTTGTCAGTGGTTTCAATCAGTGGAATTCCAACATATTCCAAGAATCCATAATGAGGTTGCCGATGCATTGGCTACCCTAGCATCAATGTTGCACCATCCGGATAAAGCTTATGTAGATCCAATACATATTCAAGTCCATGATCAGCACGCTTATTGCAATATGGTTGAAGAAGAATTTGATGGTGAACCATGGTTCCACGACATCAAGGAGTATATCAGAATGGGGATATATCCCGCACAAGCCACAGGAGACCAAAAGAGGACCATTAGGCGATTGGCAAATGGATTCTTCTTAAGCGGAGGAGTTTTGTATAAAAGAACACCAGATCTTGGATTATTAAGATGCATAGATGCCAGACAAGCTACAACTGTCATGTCTGAAGTACATTCAGGAGTTTGCGGACCCCACATGAGTGGATATGTGTTGGCAAAGAAAATCCTCCGAGCTGGTTACTATTGGCTTACCATGGAGCGAGATTGTATCAGTTTTGTACGCAAGTGTCATCAATGCCAAATACACGGAGATTTGATTCATTCTCCACCATCCGAGTTGCACACAATGTCAGCACCATGGCCTTTCGTTGCCTTGGGGCATGGATGTGATTGGACCAATTGAGCCGGCAGCATCCAATGGACACAGATTCATTCTGGTAGCTATTGATTATTTTACCAAATGGGTTGAGGCCAAGACATTCAAATCAGTAACCAAGAAAGCTGTGGTCGATTTTGTCCACTCAAATATCATATGTCGATTCGGAATCCCGAAGGTGATCATCACAGATAACGGTGCTAATCTTAACAGCAACTTAATGAAAGAAGTATGTCAACAGTTTAAGATTACACATCGTAACTCTACCCCATATCGGCCCAAGGCGAATGGAGCAGTAGAAGCAGCCAACAAAAACATAAAGAAGATACTGCGGAAAATGGTAGAAGGTTCAAAACAATGGCATGAAAAATTACCATTTGCATTATTGGGATACCGCACTACTGTTCGCACTTCAGTAGGAGCAACTCCTTATTTGTTGGTATACGGCACTGAAGCAGTAATTCCTGCAGAAATTGAGATTCCTTCCCTTCGGATCATCGCCGAAGCAAAGATTGATGATGATGAATGGGTCAAAACCCGTCTAGAACAGTTAAATTTGATTGACGAAAAACGATTGACCGCAGTATGTCATGGTCAATTATATCAAAGAAGAATAGAAAGAGCATACAACAAAAAGGTGCGTCCCCGGAAGTTTGAAGTAGGTCAGCATGTGCTGAAACGCATTCTTCCACATCAGGTTGAAGCAAAAGGCAAATTTGCTCTGAATTGGCAAGGACCATTCATTGTGACCAGAGTATTATCGAATGGTGCACTATGTTTAACAGATATTGAAGGCAAATGCATAGATATGGCGATCAATTCTGACGCGGTAAAAAGATATTATGCATAACTTTTTGAATGTTTGTATTTAGCACTATTTCGAAGATTGAAATGACAAAGGCAATTTATTCTGCTATCCAAACACTATACCATTTGCTTCCCCTTTGAGCCATACTTGTTTCTTTCCTACCCTCTCTTGGAATCAATAAAATAAAAGTGGTTCATAACACTATTATGTAGTGAACTACGTTTGACCTGATTCCTCAAAGAAGGATACGTAGGCGCCTCACGGCTCGGTCATAGGGTGCACCACATGCACAATGTGCACGGAAAAGAAACATTAAGAGACCCCAATCAAGAAACTGGGGCAGGAATTGTGTCGGAAATAAGAAAGGATTCCAAGAGTTGTAATCTTAAACCTATACCAAAGCTATTTAGCTTTTAATACCTCTTTCATTTCTAACCCTATACCAAAAAAAAAAACCTTTCGATCAATCTTAGAAAAATGCTGAGGCAAACAAATAAAGTGGTTCATAACACTCTGGTACAAACAAGGAAAGGAAGTAAAAATGAGAGAGTCTTATAGGTGAAAACCCACATGGGCACCATAAGGCGGCGGAAGTTGAGAGAAAAGTAAAATGAGAGAGTCTTATAGGTGAAAACCCACACGGGCACCATAAAGCGAAAAGGAAGTGAAGAAGTGAAAAACGAGAAAGATTTATCGGTGAAAACTCCTTGAGACAATTGAGAGGAGATTGATTAAAAGACTGGGTTGATTAATCCGAAATGCATACCCTGATCATTGGTGCCAGTAATTCCAATCAGATAAGTCCTTTATTCCTTTTCCAACAGTCATCCAAAAAATTGGATTTTTCTTTTCATTCTATAATTGTCGAAATCAGCGTATTTCGTTACTAATAATCTTACTTTCTCCAAGCTTTGAGATAAGTTTTATTCCAAACAAATAAGAAGGAATGTCAAGGTATACTACCAAGATTCAAGGTTACAAAATACAGCCACGAAAGGTGGGAGATAAAATACGGGTGTAAGAAAGATGAAATCAAAAGTGGATCAGCAAAGTCAAGAAGAGGCACATGATTACAGTTGAAAGGTTTTGAAGGAAAACACACAGAGGGGAATCCTATAGTCAAGGATCAATTACAAAGACAAAACAGTCTTTTCAATCATTCCAAGGCAATAAAGAGAGACGAAGAGAAACATCACCATCTGCAAGAATACCACAGCCAACCACCCTGCTTTAAACTAACGAAGTTTTCTTTGATTTAAAACAGGGGCAAAAACAATATTTGTGTTAGGAAATACCTGGTGAAGAAAAGAAGAAGTCAGGCGTCCACCTGGAGAATGAGGATGAAAGAATTGAAAAAGTCAGGCGTCCACCTGGAGAATGAGGATAAGAATTGAAGAAGTCAGGCGTCCACCTGGAGAATGAGGATGAGAATTGAAGAAGTCAAGCGTCCACCTGGAGAATGAGGATGAAAGAATTAAAGAAGTCAGGCGTCCACCTGAAGAATGAGGATGAGAATTGAAAAAGTCAGGTGTCCACCTGGAGAATGAGGATAAGAATTGAAGAAGTCAGGCGTCCACCTGGAGAATGAGGATGAAAGAATAAAAGAAGTCAGGCGTCCACCTGGAGAATGAGGATGAAAGAATTAAAGAAGTCAGGCGTCCACCTGGAGAATGAGGATGAGAATTGAAAAAGTCAAGCGTCCACCTGGAGAATGAGGATAAGAATTGAAGAAGTCAGGCGTCCACCTGGAGAATGAGGATGAGAATTGAAGAAGTCAGGAGTCCACCTGGAGAATGAGGATGAAAGAATTAAAGAAGTCAGGCGTCCACCTGGAGAATGAGGATGAAAGAATTAAAGAAGTCAGGCGTCCACCTGGAGAATGAGGATGAGAATTGAAAAAGTCAGGCGTCCACCTAGAGAATGAGGATAAGAATTGAAGAAGTCAGGAGTCCACCTGGAGAATGAGGATGAGAATTGAAGAAGGCAGGCGTCCACCTGAAGAATGAGGATGAAAGAATTAAAGAAGTCAGGCGTCCACCTGGAGAATGAGGATGAAAGAATTAAAGAAGTCAGGCGTCCACCTGGAGAATGAGGATGAGAATTGAAAAAGTCAGGCATCCACCTGGAGAATGAGGATAAGAATTGAAGAAGTCAGGCGTCCACCTGGAGAATAAGGATGAGAATTAAAGAAGTCAGGCGTCCACCTGGAGAATGAGGATGAGAATTAAAGAAATCAGGCGTCCACCTGGAGAATGAGGATGAGAATTGAAGAAGTCAGGCGTCCACCTGGAGAATGAGGATAAAGAAAAAGAAGAAGTTAGGCGTCCACCTGGAGAATGAGGACAAAGAATTGAAGAAGTCAGGCGTCCACCTGGAGAATGAGGACAAAGAAAAGAAGAAATCAGGCGTCCACCTGGAGAATGAAGACAAAGAAAAGAAGAAGTCAGGCGTCCACCTGGAGAATGAGGATGAGAATTAAAGAAGTCAGGCGTCCACCTGGAGAATGAGGATGAGAATTAAAGAAATCAGGCGTCCACCTGGAGAATGAGGATGAGAATTGAAGAAGTCAGGCGCCCACCTGGAGAATGATAATGAGAATTAAAGAAGTCAGGCGTCCACCTGGAGAATGAGGATGAGAATTAAAGAAATCAGGCGTCCACCTGGAGAATGAGGATGAGAATTGAAGAAGTCAGGCGTCCACCTGGAGAATGAGGATGAGCAAAAGAAGAAGTCAGGCGTCCACTTGGAGAATGAGGACAAAGAAAAGAAGAAATCAGGCGTCCACCTGGAGAATGAGGATGAGAATTAAAGAAGTCAGGCGTCCACCTGGAGAATGAGGATGAAAAAAAAAGAAAAGAAACAGTCAAGGAACCCACCTGAAGAACAAGGGAATGCAATTGAAGTGATGAAATCAAAAGCTCGCTCATATGGAAGAAGCACATTTAGAATCAATAAAGCAGAAGAGTCCAACAGAATCCCCAGCAAGAAACAACAAGAGTCCCAAAAGAAAATACGGGACATAATGAAAAGAATACGGAATAAGCCAAAAGCCCATGAGTCACCGAGATATCAAGACAACAAGAAACGCAAGGGCATGATCTAGATAAGATTTTTACAATTCTTGTACCATAATCTAGTTTAATTTCTGTATTTCCTTTAAAGTAAGGTGTAATAAGGAGGTCAGCAAGCAGTAAAAACAGCACGAAGCAGTAGTAACATCACAGTTCCATGGTAGTCCCAGCTACCAAAAAATTCCCGAACTACATTGACCTGATTCCTTTATAGCCAAGGATATGTAGGAAACCTTTGAAGCAGAGGTTCGGTCAAATCTTTCTAAAAATGCTTCCCACGGAGTATTCGAACGGGCAAAAATCGCTCGTGTCCGCTCACTTTATCTTTGTACGAAAACTCTTCGAGTTTCCGCACAAAGAGGGGCAGCTGTGAGCACGTGATTTTTGCTTTAACGAAAACTACTCCAAAAATAAATCAAAAAATAAAATAAATTTCTTTTACTGTGTAATTTTTGAATTTGCGTGGTGTTAAATGTTTGTGTTATGTCCGTAAATGTTTATTTTGTCAAAATAAATCAAAAAATAAAATAAAATACATGTTGCATGCATATAGGATTTAATTATGCATTTAAGAGTTAATTTAAATAAAATTACAAAAAATATGCGTTTGTTCTAATTTTAATGTTTCACTATGTGATTAATATTTTTTGTCTATGTGTTAAATTGTTAAAGGTTGATTAATATTTTGAAGGAGTAATTTTTTGTTTTTATAATTTTAATTAGGATTTTTAATAATTGAAGAATTAAATTAGAAATTAAAAAGAGTGGTATTAAATGGGCAAAAACGGATCTGGGCCAAATTTTCTAAACAAAATCAGGCCCAATCCAAATGACCATGTCCGGTCCAATTCAAAACAGAATCAAACGACGTCGTTTGGTTACCCCTTATCAAGGGCCGTTGGATTAAATCCAACCAACGGCCAAGATCTCATCACCCTAACCTAAGACCCTTACCCGATCCGATACCCGGTTCAACCCGTCCCCCTAACTTAAACCAAACGACACCGTTTGGTTAAGTGAGTAGATCTCAGCCATCCATTATACTTGATCCAACGGACGATACCAGTCCACCCCACCCCTATATAAATCCCAAACCTTACCCCGACCCCTAACCAAACACCCCCCCACCCTTCCTACACTGTTCATCATCGTCCCAAACCCCCACTCCTAACCCTAGCCGCCCTAGGATTCCACCGCCTGAAACCCGGCGGCATCAACGCCGCCGGTCACCAAAGTAACACCCCAGAACCCCCTGAGCCTCCTCTATCCAAATATGTTATCTGCTTGGTTCGAATCTCCCTGAAGATTTTCGAATCTTCATTTGAAGATTCGAGCCAAGTTCAGATCTAAACCAAACGACACCTAGTTAACACCATAGCTTCCCCTAGTCATCCTGAGTATGGATCTGTTGGTTGTTTGGTTCGAATCAGTTCGGAACTTCTCGAATCTTCTTTTGAAGATTCGGACCAAACAAGAACAAACTCAGATCCATTTCAAACTAACACGAAATAACCCCTAGGCTACCCTCACCCTTGTATCATGTTTGGTTCCCTTCAAATCTGCCCAGAAATGTTCGGATTTAAGATCCAAGAACCTGAAACCCTAAAAATTTCCAATCTTGGAATTTTTCCGATTTCAAGTAAAAGATTGAGGTTCAATCGACCTTAGTCAAAGTATTTTCAGTGGAAAATACTTCGACTAAGGTCTGTTTGATTTCAAACAAAAATCCGAAGCCGAGTTGAGTTCGAGTCTGATTAAAATTCAGAGGTATTTTTCTATTATTTTGTGTATTCTAAGTGTATTGTTGTCTGTGTCAATAGCTTTTTGATTTTTCATATTTGTTTTGATCAATTCTGTCATTTCTGTCTCCTACCTATTTACTTGATCCGAATGTGAATTGTTTCTATTGGTTGTGATTATTTACAATGTATGTAATCGACTCGATTAAGTTCGTCGATTAGTTATATTATGAATTCTCGTTTATGATAAATACTGATTGAAACAATTTGTCTACCTATTGTTTGTTGACAATTGTTATAGATAGTTAGTTAATTAGTCTTTTAAATCATGTTTGTTTATAAATCAGTGAGTCCGTCAAATGGATGTTGTGTATGTATTGATTTCTGGGCAGTTAGTTTCAGGTAATGCATATACTGTCAATACCCCTGCACTTATGCTAAATTCAATTTCAATTCAGATTTTGTTCTGTTAAGTTCTGCGTATTGTTAAAATGTTTGTGTACAAGTTCAGTGTTCAAATCTGAATTTAATTTTGTCCATTAGCTATTAGACATTGGGTGTTGGATCAATTAGCTATCATTGAATAGACAGAATGTTTGTTTGATTTAGGACTTGGTTATTAGCTGCTAAACAGGTTTAATTCAGATAATTTGGTTAAGGTTTAAGCAATTTTGGTCTGGGGCAGTAATAACAGTAGTATTAAGGGATTTTCAGTGATTATTTGAGAAATGAAACAGTAGGGTAATATAATAATAATAGTGTGCTTATAATGGAATGTTAGTGGCTATAATTTAGGAGATAATGGGAAACAAAGGGTAATGGAATGCTGGAAATCAGGAAAAAGTTCACTCAATGGGATTTAAAGTAGTTAAAAGCATATTTTAGATATGATTTTCTGTTTTTAAAAGATAAAAGGGGGTCCAGGCAGCACAAAAAGGAAGGAGGCATACCTGTATAAATACAGGGGCAGATTTCAGGAATAAAAGGAGGGAGACAGAGAGAATTTTTAAGAGAGAATTTTGAAGAGATTTTGAGGGCTGAGATTTTAAAGGAAGGAAACAGAAAATAGAACACTCACATACACACTCACACACAGATACAGCAGCAGAAACAGAAAATCAGAAACAAACTGAATTTGAAACTGAAGAAAAACTGAAATCTGAAATGTTGTTCTTTTGTTGAATCTGTTCAACTTTATGTGATTCCACTGTTCAGTTAAAATCCGAAGTGTTTCTTAAAAGTACTTTACTGTGCATCTGGGCTCTTCGAATCCTATTCTTGTTCAGATTTACTGGGTTATCAGTATATTCTACTGAATTTGTTACTGCTGTAACTGCTGAAACTTACTTCTTCTACCTCCATTTCAGGTATATATATCTTTTATTTTAAGTTGGAAAGAGATTTCAGCATGATCCATCAATGAAGTTTGAATTGAAATGCTATTTCCAATTGTCCAAGTTCATTAGTTTTTAATTTCATTTTTATGTTAATTAATTAGTAGTGAACTCAATTTGATAGCCAGGAGTTAAATTGTCTTATTTTGAAATTCATATAAAGTTTTTTTTTTTGTAATAATGTTAGCCATTCCGAAATTTCATTGGTATAGGTATATGTGAATTGTCAAGACAGGGAGTAAGGCATAAAAATGGGCCATTGATTACATCCCATAATATCATTAGCTAAATGCAAAGATAAAGAAGTTACATTAGTAGAATATCTTGTAATAAGTATGATTTTGTTTAGATTGGTATAAGTTATTATATGGTATGATGACAGGTATAATCATATGAGTAAAGTAAGTTGGTATAGCTCGTCATGATGATAGAACGTTATGAATGTTTACGCCAAATAGTTGGGTTGCATGTAATGTAACTTTGTTGAATTAACTTGCATAATAATTCCTTTTCTATAAATTCGATGCTTATCTACTTTCATAAAACAAAGTGACCAAATAATTAGGCCTATTAGACTAAAAGTGAGTGTATGAGAATGAAAAGAGATGTACAAGCATAAATTGCCACACTTTACATCATTGATAATTAGAAATAGAATTTGCATTAAGTAAACAATGAAAATTCTCGGAAAATATTTCCATCCTTTATGAATCATTTATTTTCAGTCTCATATGCCATTTATTCTTTGGCATGTATATATATATATTTATATATGTCATATTCGTTTTTTAAAAGATAGTATTAATCATATTCTTATTATGTCCTTTGAATTTGAACAATTGGAATGAATTATTTATATTCGGAAAATATAATCAACGGTCAATATTTAATATTGTAAATTCTTTGAAACCTTAAATGGGAATTTATCATGATTTTCACATAAAAATGTATGGATATAATAAACAATTTGTGAAAAATCCCTAATATCATTATGAATATTTTGCGCAATTAAAGAACTCAAAGTGCCCATATCTTGTCCGGAAGGCCGTCTTTGGAATATCCTTCTCCCTAACCCTCACCTGATGATACCCTGAACGTAAATCAATCTTAGAGAAATACTTGGCACCCTGGAGTTGGTCAAACAGGTCATCAATTCTTGGAAGTGGATACTTGTTCTTTATAGTAGACTTATTCAACTGTCGATAGTCGATACACATCCGTAACGACCCGTCTTTCTTCCGCACGAATAGGACTGGTGCACCCCAAGGTGAAGTGCTAGGCCTAATAAAGCCCTTATCCAGCAAGTCCTTCAACTGCACCTTCAACTCTCGCAACTCTGCCGGGGCCATTCTGTATGGAGGAATAGAGATCGGTTGAGTGTCAGGCAACACATCAATGCTAAACTCAATCTCCCTTTCAGGAGGAAGGCCTGGGAGTTCATCTGGGAAAACATCTGGGAATTCGTTGACCACAGGGATTGATTGTAAAGTAGGCGGTTTCGCCTCCGCATCCCTAACGCGAACGAGATGATAAATGTAACCTTTTGAGATCATTTTCCTTGCCTTAAGATAGGAAATAAACCTACCTTTCGGTGTAGCAATGTTCCCTTTCCATTCAATGACGGGTTCACCCGGAAATTGGAACCTAACCATCTTCGTACGACAGTCAACATTTGCATAGCATGAGGCCAACCAGTCCATTCCCATTATCACATCAAAATCAACCATTTCTAACTCAAATAAATTTGCCGAGGTTTGACGACTACAAATCATCACAGTGCAACCTCTATATACCCTTCTAGCAATCACAGAATCTCCTATCGGAGTAGATACCGCGAGGGGTTTACTTATCAATTCAGGTTCAATGCCAAACTTATTAGCCACAAAGGGTGTAACATATGATAATGTAGATCCCGGATCAATCAGCGCATATACATCATAAGAAAACACAGATATAATACCTGTAACAACATCTGGAGACGACTCGAGATCCTATCGACCTACTAGAGCATAGGTTCGATTTTGAGCACCACTCGAACTCGGCACTGCACCTCTACCCCTACCACGACCTGTCGACTGCTGAAAACCCCGTGCTAGAGGTCGAACTGATGAGGAAGAACCAGACACAGATCCAGTCGGCTGAGCCATACCATCACCTCCTCTATTAGGACAATCCCGCATCATATGGCTAGGCTGTCCGCACGAATAGCATGCATCAGAACCTCGACGACACAGTCCAAAGTGGGCCTTGCTGCACTGATCACAATATGGTGTTGGGGGTCTCATCTGACTAGTATCCCTGTGATGTTGCGAGCCAGATTCCCGCGAACTCTGACCTGGACCAGAATAGGATCGATCATATCGAGGCCTCAGAAACTGTGGAGGAGCACTAGCTACAGGTGGCGCCGAACTCCTCGAAAAATGTGGCCTGATGCGGACTCTGAAGTCATCAGAATACCATGCAAATCTCGCCCTCTTATGCTGGCCTCTATCCTGCTCCCTAACTGCCCTCTGCTGGCGCTTACGATCCTCTAGGGTCTGGGCATAAGCTTGAATACGGGAAATATCCATGCCCTCCACCAAGGAGGCTGTCGTACACTCATTTATCAGATGTGGTCCCAACCCATTCACGAACATATGCACCCTATCACTCATCTCGGCCACCATATGGGGAGCATACCTTGCCAAAGAATCAAACTGCATACTGTACTCTCGCACACTCATATTACCTTGTCTAAGGTTCAAGAACTTATCAGCTCTAGCTCGTCGTATCTCAACTGGCAAGTAGTGACGAAGAAAGGCCTCAGAAAATTCCTTCCACACAGCTGGAGGAGGGTTCGGACCCCTGGATCTCTCCCAACTATCATACCAGAGAACCGCTAAATCCCGTAGCCGATAAGAAGCCAACTCTACTGCCTCTGTATCACTAACATGCATAACCCGAAGTGTACGATGAACCTGGTCAATAAAAGTCTGTGGGTCCTCCTTGGGGTCTGATGCGGTAAACACTGGAGGGTCTAAATTAATAAAATCACAAACTCTTGTACTAACTGGTTTCTCAGCAGCACCTGTATTCTGCCTCTGAGCCTAAGCAGCTACCAAGCTAGTCAATAACTGCAAAGCACTCCGCATATCCTGGTCTGGAGTGCCAGACGGAGGAACTGGAGGCGCTGGGTGCCTTCAAATATCCTCTAGAGGAGATGGAGTAGATGAGGTATGAGAGGGCATCTCACTCTGAGCCTCACTTTGTCCTGCTCTGACTTGGGGCACCTTACTGGTACCCTCTCCCGCTGTTGTATCAAGCCGTCTACTAATCGTTTGCTTCCTAGTCGAAGGCATTACTGAAAAAATACCACTTCTGTCACGACCCAAACCGAAGGGCCACGACGGGCACCCGGTGCCTTACTCAACTGAGTACCAACGCAACATATCTTTCTTATCATGTTATCATGAGTAAATGAGCCAGAAAACCCGTCATGAGATAAAAAGAATAAAACATAAGGGAATACTCAACATATGAAGACCCGACATGATATACAAACTAATATATGTGACATACGGGCCTATAAGGCTGACATTACCATTAGTAAACTCGAAACATAGGCCGACAAGGCCATACAATTATCCATACACCTGACATCTGTCTACAAGCCTCTAAGAGTACATAAAATAATAAAGGTCGGGACAGGGCCCCGCCATACCAATCAATATATATCTAAAGCATACTGACCAAATAGGCAACTCCGAAGCAAGTGGAGTGCACCAACACCTTCGCTGAGCTCATAGCCTACTAGGAGGACTGTCAACCTATTAATCGGGACTTGCGGGCATGAAACACAGCGTCCCCAGGCAGAAGGGACGTCAGTACGAATAAAGTACCGAGTATGTTAGGCAGGAAAGCATAAATAAGAATAGTAATGTAAAGAGAGAGATAGAGGAGATACAACCTGTAACATCTGAGTGCCTCTGGGGGTTACTGATATGAAATGCACAATACATATATATACATAAACTTTTTAAAACATTCGCCTCTATGGGCATCATCATCATCATATCATACCCGACCTCAAATAGGACTTGGTAAAAGCGTACACGACCATCATAAGGTTCGGTAGAATCGTACTCGGCCACGTGGAGCTCGGTAAAACCCAACTGATCAGTAGTTGCACAATAGGTGTCGTACCCGACCAACTATAGCGCGGCTCGGTAGAGTAAAATATATACATATATATAATGCATGCTCAACTCATGGAATCACCTTCTAAACCTTTTGGAGTGACTTAAGAGCACTATGGACATCCATACCCTCAATATGAACCTTAGTAGGATTCAAAGATCATACACACTTGCTTAGAATAATTTTATAAGGAAAGAACAACATGGACAACCTTAGTTGCTAGGAGTAGATCCGTTATGAAGTAGCGTATTCATTTCACTTTAGATCATGCCAAAAGAAAGAAGAAAGTGCCTTAACATACCTTAAACCCGTTGAGTCCCTAATGCCTTCCAAGCAACTCTTCAAACAAGTCAACTCAATCTATCATAGTATAAGGAGATTCAAAATCAGTGCTGAGCAAAGGCTAAGTCTATAACTTAAGCTAGTAGCTCGTTTACGTAAATTTGGGCAGCATCTCCCTTGTAACAAGGGCCTCCTCCAATACCATATACCAACAACAATTACCAGAGCAATCCATCAATACATAATTATCAATATCAAGACACCATATAACAACAACAAGTCACAACTACATTACGACGAGCGGCAAGCTCCGATTGGAATCCGTATACCCCTTATCAATCCTTATAGACTTCTTACTTCAAATATAAAAGTATCATTAACATGATAATGAAGTCATTAATCAATGATTCCAGCCTTATACCATATATTTATAACAACGAAAATAATCCACAACTTCAACTATCCTCAATTAGCAACTTTATTCACTAGTTCATGTCTAGCCCATCCATTTAACTTAATCAACATCAAGATAACCTTAGGCACAAGCAAGATCACAATATACATACCTTATACAGTAACTTCAAGTCAAAATCCAAGTTATATTCAGTTTACAACAACCCTTAATAGCAATACAACACCATAGAAGTGACTTAAGCTAATCCAAGTATTATCTTGTAGTTTATCATCCTAACAACTTAACCAACATACAAGCAAGATTAAGCACAATTAGTAGGCTGTTATACTCACCTTAGACAGCAGCAAAAACTTGGAATTTCATCCAAATACAGCCCACAACAATCCTCAATGACAACACAACCTCAAAGAGGTGTTGTTCTTCACTAGAACTAAGTTTTGATGTTGAAATATGGTGTAATCACTTTGGAATCACTTCAAACCCTTGTGATATATGTTTAGGAGGGTTAGGAGAAGTTTGGAGACGAACTTTAGTTGAAAAATGAGCAAAAATAGGCGTCCAAATCGTTTATAAATTGAAGTAGGTCAACCACCGCCTAAGTGGGTCCCATTGGGAGCTGCTTGCGCGGTCTCGCGAAAATGCGAATATCTCTCTACTCCGATGTCGTATTGACAAACGGTTTAATGCGTTAGAAACTAGACTCGTAGACCTTCAATTTGGTATGTAGAACACCCCATGATTCCAAGTATATTTGGAGAAATTCTTAGATACATTTGACCTAAACTTTAGCAAATTTATGAATGTAACTTATGATGACCTTTGCCAACTCTTGTTCCACAACTTGCTTGCCTTCAAAATGTAGAAAATGAATATCATACGACTAAAATAACTCATAGAATAACCTCCTTATCATGTTAATAACCCTAGTCTTACCCCAAAGTACATGTTATAACATTCGAAACTTGTCGACTTTCGACGAAACTTATTTTCTTCAATTGGTTTAGCTTCTAAGATTTCCAACCCTCTTGGTACTCGTTATTCATGATCTTAAATATTTGTAACCTCCAAGGTAACATGATTAACTTACTTTATTTTCTTCCAAATAGAATCTCATTTCTGAGCTTACATCAATGACTTAGGACGTACTCTCACGTATGAAAACTTGGGGTGTAACATCATTCCCCCTTTGGAACATTCGTCCTCGAATGTTGACTGATGCGCTTATCAGTTTCATAAACTATGGCTCTTACGAATATTTTAATGCTCATCTTTCCATCTAAGCAACTGTTTTGTGAATAAATCCAAATGCTTGGGCATTCCCCCTTTTAGGCCTCTTTGTCACACCATGACATGTGGTTGGAATTCTTCCAACATCGTAACATTTGATACCTTATGTCATGCAGTATGTACGATTGTGTCCTTGTATGAGTGCCTAGCTACTCGTCTTCTCTTTTGCCTCCATCTTTTAGCTAATCTCTAAGCCTCACTTTATGAACTTATACAGAATTATGACAAACTGTCCCTCTAGGCATCTATAGGTGTACTGATGTCTTTCGCTTGGTACTTTATCGAACTTAAGACTATTTCTATCTCTTGTTTCATAGCCATGTATATCTATCCTTATGGATTTACTACATCTAGGTAGGTTATACTATACCATAAAACTTACTTCGGTTTATTATTACTGAGGTTTGCTACCCAACTCCAGGTTACTCTCTCGCTGCTTATCCTATATGTATAAATCTAAGTCCTTTAGTGCTTCGTCATTATTATTCATCTAAGAATAACAAACAAATCTCATCTAAAACTTTGGAACTTGTACCCATCCATTGTTTATTCACCTTAATGTTGATCTATAATCTATCACTGATAACTTGCAACCTCTTACGTAATACACTGTCACTAGGGCTCACATCTTATCCGGGAACATATGAAGTGATTTTCCTGATCCACCTAGGGATAATACTATACTTCAATAACCGTATTTCATTGCATCCCAACGCGATTCATCTTATGGGGGTATTCTAATCCCGTGCAATTAATGAAATCCCTTTCTCGTTAAATCATTACTCAATCAAAGGCCTAAGAATCATCCTCTTATCTATCACAATTACACCCTTATTCTACCGCCAGGGCAGCATTCCATATCTTCTAAATGCACCTAGTCTCAGACTCCTCTGTGTTCATTCAGGCTGTACCGAGCTTTTTATTACATATGGAAATCATCAGCTCCCTTGTTTTGATGGGTTTAATCCCGAGGACATACATATTCTCGTCACCTTCTCACTCACCTTTTCATATCCTTACTCCTATCTACCTAAAACCTTGTTGCTCTACAATACTTTACCTTAGGACCTACACCGATCTATTTATACTACTCGCAACCTTCCTTTAACTTGCTAGCACCATAAATTTCCTTTCGTGCCTTCTCAGTTGTCCTTAAATGTAAGCAATTACTTTTGCTGGTCGTTCTATCACTTGTTGCATGAATACTTGGCTTGTCTTTTTGCCCACGAATACTATAATTTCCTGTACCTCATATGATCTCAAACATCACCTTTGATGGCTTTTTTTTACCATTCATTAGCCATGATAGGTGTCACTTTCTTATGGAGTGTATACAATATTGTAGTGAGACTGTTGTTACAGGATAATTTACTCTTTGACTCACTATGCTTAGGTGGAAACCTTCTTCCGTATTTCCTCAGCTAGTCTTTCATTGTAGTACTTAGGGAGACCTTCTGGCTCTTGTGAATTTGCGAGCTTGACATATCGTACACCCGAAGGTAATTTTCGTTATTCTTACTCGCCCATAATAATCCTTAGTTACATAAATTTATGCCTTTGTGCTCGTAGGGTTACTTCTAAGCTCAAATTTTTATTGTCTCCTTAGTGGCACTCTCTCTTATTTTTATAAACCTTAAAAATGGTACCTTTAATTGCCTCAACTCCTATCTGAAATTTTTTTCAAATGATTGCGATCTCGTGTCCGGAAGGCCGTCTTTGGAATATCTTTCTCCCTAACCCTTACCTGATGATACCCTGAACGTAAATCAATCTTGGAGAAATACTTGGCACCCTGGAGTTGGTCAAACAGGTCATCAATTCTTGGAAGTGGATACTTGTTCTTTATAGTAGACTTATTCAACTGTCGATAGTCGATACACATCCGTAACGACCCGTCTTTCTTCCGCACGAATAGGACTGGTGCACCCCAAGGTGAAGTGCTAGGCCTAATAAAGCCCTTATCCAGCAAGTCCTTCAACTGCACCTTCAACTCTCGCAACTCTGTCGGGGCCATTCTGTATGGAGGAATAGAGATCGGTTGAGTGTCAGGCAACACATCAATGCTAAACTCAATCTCCCTTTCAGGAGGAAGGCCTGGGAGTTCATCTGGGAAAACATCTGGGAATTCGTTGACCACAGGGATTGATTGTAAAGTAGGCGGTTTCGCCTCCGCATCCCTAACGCGAACGAGATGATAAATGTAACCTTTTGAGATCATTTTCCTTGCCTTAAGATAGGAAATAAACCTACCTTTCGGTGTAGCAATGTTCCCTTTCCATTCAATGATGGGTTCACCCGGAAATTGGAACCTAACCATCTTCGTACGACAGTCAACATTTGCATAGCATGAGGCCAACCAGTCCATTCCCATTATCACATCAAAATCAACCATTTCTAACTCAAATAAATTTGCCGAGGTTTGACGACTACAAATCATCACAGTGCAACCTCTATATACCCTTCTAGCAATCACAGAATCTCCTATCGGAGTAGATACCGCGAGGGGTTTACTTATCAATTCAGGTTCAATGCCAAACTTATTAGCCACAAAGGGTGTAACATATGATAATGTAGATCCCGGATCAATCAGCGCATATACATCATAAGAAAACACAGATATAATACCTGTAACAACATCTGGAGACGACTCGAGATCCTGTCGACCTACTAGAGCATAGGTTCGATTTTGAGCACCACTCGAACTCGGCACTGCACCTCTACCCCTACCACGACCTGTCGACTGCTGAAAACCCCGTGCTGGAGGTCGAACTGATGAGGAAGAACCAGACACAGATCCAGTCGGCTGAGCCATACCATCACCTCCTCTATTAGGACAATCCCGCATCATATGGCCAGGCTGCCCGCACGAATAGCATGCATCAGAACCTCGACGACACAGTCCAAAGTGGGCCTTGCCGCACTGATCACAATGTGGTGTTGGGGGTCTCATCTGACTAGTATCCCTGTGATGTTGCGAGCCAGATGCCCGCGAACTCTGACCTGGACCAGAATAGGATCGATCATATCGAGGCCTCTGAAACTGTGGAGGAGCACTAGCTACAGGTGGCGCCGAACTCCTCGAAAACTGTGGCCTGATGCGGCCTCTGAAGTCATCAGAATACCCTGCAAATCTCGCCCTCTTATGCTGGCCTCTATCCTGCTCCCTAACTGCCCTCTGCTGGCGCTTACGATCCTCTAGGGTCTGGGCATAAGCTTGAATACGGGAAATATCCATGCCCTCCACCAAGGAGGCTGTCGTACACTCATTTATCAGATGTGGTCCCAACCCATTCACGAACATATGCACCCTATCACTCATCTCGGCCACCATATGGGGAGCATACCTTGCCAAAGAATCAAACTGCATATTGTACTCTCGCACACTCATATTACCTTGTCTAAGGTTCAAGAACTTATCAGCTCTAGCTCGTCGTATCTCAACTGGCAAGTAGTGACGAAGAAAGGCCTCAGAAAATTCCTTCCACACAGCTGGAGGAGGGTTCGGACCCCTGGATCTCTCCCAACTATCATACCAGAGAACCGCTAAATCCCGTAGCCGATAAGAAGCCAACTCTACTGCCTCTGTATCACTAACATGCATAACCCGAAGTGTACGATGAACCTGGTCAATAAAAGTCTGTGGGTCCTCCTTGGGGTCTGATCCGGTAAACACTGGAGGGTCTAAATTAATAAAATCACGAACTCTTGTACTAACTGGTTTCTCAGCAGCACCTGTATTCTGCCTCTGAGCCTGAGCAGCTACCAAGCTAGTCAATAACTGCAAAGCACTCCGCATATCCTGGTCTGGAGTGCCAGACGGAGGAACTGGAGGCGCTGGGTGCCTTCTAATATCCTCTGGAGGAGATGGAGTAGATGAGGTATGAGAGGGCATCTCACTCTGAGCCTCACTTTGTCCTGCTCTGACTTGGGGCACCTGACTGGTACCCTCTCCCGCTGCTGTATCAAGCCGTCTACTAATCGTTTGCTTCCTAGTCGAAGGCATCACTGAAAAAAAACAAGGTGAATATTAGAGACGAACACTTACGACTCAACTCTACGCACGATCTAGATTCAGGAAGAAGGTAACAACCCTAGATGTCATGTAGCCTCCTGATTATAAATGTGGCGCGCTACACATCCATAATCAAGACTCTACTAGACACGGCTCATAGACAACCCCTAGGACAGACTTGCTCTGATACCAAGTTTGTCACGACCCAAACTGAAGGGCCATGACTAGCACCCGACCACACTTGCCGAGCACCAACGTACATTTCATCTAACCTTCATTATTATCTTTTAGGGCTGACGAGATCAATATAAATGGTAGACCTAGATCATGGACAACCAGCAATAAAATATGACGGCATGAACATACATAGCAGGGGATGACCAGACAATCAAGAAACTACATATAAGGTATGAGCTACCACGCTACTATGAAAGACTATACAACAAAAACTAGCCGACAAGGCATACCAAACTATACATGAGCCGACACCTGTCTATGAGCCTCTAAAAGAACATAAGTGTTGCAACATAGCCGGAACAGGGCCCCGACATACCCATAATGTCTATAACAAAAATTGCATACCAAGACCAAGGCAAGTCCGGAGAAGGGATCTCGCCAATCACCGCTGAACTGGACAGTCTACTGTGGTGGGGGAGCTGCACCTGCCTGTCTATCAGGACCTGCAGCACGACATGCAGCGTCCACAAATAAAAGGACGTCAGTACGAATAAAGTACTGAGTATGTAAGGCAAGGAACCATAAATACGATTAGTAATGTAAGCAAGGATAGAGAATATACAACCTGTAACATCTTAGTACCTCTGAGGGCTACTTACATGAAATGCATGATACATATGTATAAATACATAAACCTTTAAAGCATTCGCCTCTGTGGGCATCATCATCATCATATCGTACCCGGCCATAATAGGCTCGGTAGAATCGTACCCGGCCACGTGGAGCTCGGTAAAACCCAACTGATCAGTGGTTGCACAATAGGTGTCGTACCCGGCCAACTATAGCGTGGCTCGGTAGAGTAAAATAGATACATATATATAATGCATGCTCGACTCATGGAATCACATTCTAAACCTTTCGGAGTGACGTAAGGTCGGTATCCTCTGTACACGTTATTAGGACTAACTCTTCACTATGAACCTTATAAGAATTAGGAAGTACCAACAACATTGATAACATAAGAATAAGAGAAGCAACATTAACATCAATCGTTCCATAAGAGGGAAAACAATGTAAGTACTGCTAGCTTCTAAGAGTAGAGTATCTTGGAAGCTCGTTCATTACATTATGTACAATCGGAGTCGTGCAAAAGAAGGAAAGGGATAGCCTCACATACCTTGTATATACTTCCTCAATCTCAAGCTATGCAATTGTCAAAACTCCTTAGTCTACAATAAGAGAAACGATACTATCGTTATCATTTAAGCGTCATAACTATTATGTATCGACCACAACCTATTTTACGATGAAACGGACATCACCTCCCCTATATATATGACCTCACACCATTCAAAACAGTCACCAAACAGCCCAAACAACATCAATAATAAACATATTGAGCCTCCCAAAATAGTCCACACACAGCCTAATCACTCCATACATACGACGACCACCGTAGTCGTGTCAAACAACCTGGAAATGTTACGAATAACTATCAGCCCATAACCCTACATATATATGGTGTTTCTCCACACCCTTCCTCCTCCAAAACTCCACAATATAGTAGTAAAATACGCAGCCCAACAACAACGCAAAACAGTCCACAAAACAATAACATTACTACCAAGCCTTTCGATATATATCTCACAAGTTCTAGCTTCAATGGCTTAGCCGCAACTTGGATAATCTTAAATACATATAGAGTAAGAGGTTCCTTACCTTTATACAGAAAGAACAACTCCAATTTGACCTTAAATTTCCATGAAATATCCCTCCAATGCTGCCACAACAACAAAAAAGCGAAACTAGCGATCAATTAGTGTTTTTCGGCACTAGAATCACTTTAGAAGGCTTGAAATCACCTAGGATTGATATTAAGAACATGAGGGAGTATTTACAGAACATAAACCCTTTAAAACAACCTCCCACACGAGCTGGAACGACACAAAAATGAGCAACAACAAGAAGAACAAGAGACTTACTAGCGCCACGGAATTCCCGACACTTGATTTATGTTGTTTGCCCTTTTTTGGGTCTTGAATCTTGAGAGAACCTTGAGAGGATGTTCCTAGGGTTATAAGGTCTGAAAATAGTGAGAAGAAATGACTTAAAATGGGTTGGAGGCATCCTATATAGGTCCAAATATCTTAAACCGTCTTAGTGGGCCCCATAGAGAGGTGTTTGGCGCAGTCTCGCGAAAACGTGAATATCTCTCTACTCCGAGATTTTATCGATGAACGGTTTAATGCGTTGGAAACTAGACTCATAGATCTTTAATTTTGTTGGTAGATAACCCCGTAATTCCTTGTAAATTATGAGAAAATATTAGAAACATTTGACCTAATGTTTAAGTAAAATTATGAACCTAAGTTGCGACAACTTTTGTCGACTTTTGTTTCATAACTCGTTTGACTTCAAGACTTATGATACGGATATTATATGATTAAAATACCTTAATAAATGACCTCTTGAGTGTATTAAGCACCGCTAGATTACCTGAAAATACGAGTTACAACATCCTTGATTCGTTTAACTTCTAATACTGGTTAATCACCCTTATACACTCTTGTATCACTTAAGACCAATAGGATTGACTTCTTATCATCTCAAAGATAATTCCTTCTTGGATTTATGTTAACTAATATATGGCATGAACTAACACATGTGGATATGGGTTGTAACAGTTTTTCACCTTCAGTTACATTTGGAAGGACAACAATTTGTCTATTTTAAAAGTATTGAGAATGTTAATAGAATACTGAGTAATCCGATGATTCGAAAAACAATGTCAACTGAATTCTTTGTTATGAACAGAACAAATAAAGATGCTATGCAATTGTTATTATTATATAAAGAATTTCCTGAGTACTTTGTATGGTCATTTAAGGAAAAAATGTGGACACGTCGAAAACAATGTACTGTAATTGGACGTGTTGTAACATGTCATCCAACAGAAGGAGAAAGATATTACCTTAGATTATTATTGATGAACGTTAGAGGACCAAAATTATATCAGGACTTATGTAAAGTTGACGGCAAATGCTATAATACGTTTAGATAGGCTGCAGAAAAAAAGGGATTGTTACACTGTGATAACAACTTGATTGAATGTATGTCTGAAGCTAAAACTTATCAAATTCCATATAGTTTAAGGCGTTTATTTGCAACATTATTGGTGTACTGTAATCCCCCTAATCCAGCAGAACTTTGGAAACAATTTGAAGATTCAATGTCCGAAGATTTTAAGATTCTACCTAATATGAATGCTAAAGATATTCGTTTTATGGCTTTAAATCATATTAATGATATTTTTCATTTGATGGGACATGATATTAATGAATTTAATATTATCCCTGAGAAAATTAAACCTTCAGCTGCTATCAGAGAAACCAATGACTGTCAGTTTGAAAGAAATATCATTGTTAGAGAAGAAGATTTGCTTCTAGAGAGAAAATTAAATACTGAACAACGAAAAGCGTATGACACGATTCTTGATAGGATATTTTCTAACAAATCAGGAGAATTTTTCGTTGATGGACCTGGAGGAACTGGAAAAACTTTTCTATATCGTGTTTTATTAGTTGCTGTATGATCAAAAGGTTTTGTCGCTTTAGCAACAGCAAGTTCAGGTGTTGCAGCTTCGATCCTCCCAGGAGGACGAACTGCTCACTCGCATTTTAAATTTCCTATTGATATCGATGAACAATATTCTTGCAACATTAGTAAGCAAAGCGCACATGCAACTTTAATACGTGATGCAAAATTGATTGTATGTGATGAAGTATCTATGGCAAAAAAGAAAGTGATAGAAACTTTTGATATTCTCTTGAAAGATCTAATGGATACAGATGCTCTATTAGGAGGAAAAGTGGTTGTTTTCGGTGGTGATTTTAGACAAACTCTCCCGGTTGTTAGGAGTGGAAAAAAAGAAGATTTTATTCAAGAAAGCTTATTATATTCTGAAATTTGGAATCAACTAGAAAAACTACGATTATCAGAAAATATGCGTGCGAAGACAGATCTTACCTTTTGTGAATATTTGATGAGAATTCGAAATGGACAAGAAAAAATAAATAGCCATGACAAAATTGAAATCCCTGATTGTTTTGTTATCCCTTTCATTTCTGAAAATCAATCATTAGATTTGTTGTTTAGAGATACTTATCCAGATCTACATAAATATTTTTCCGATGCATCTTCTATAACTTCGCGTGTAATTCTGACAACCAAAAATGACTTTGTTGATCAAATAAATGATTTGCTCATAGCTCAATTTCCTGGTGATCCTAAAACATATGTTGTATTTGATGAGACTATTGAAGCAAACGATCAAAGTCAATATGAAGATTTTTTGCATACTTTATATCCTGCTGGTTTACCTCCCTATAAATTGACTTTGAAAAAGAATTGTCCTGTTATGTTGTTTCGAAATTTAAATCCACGTGAAGGTGTATGCAATAGTACATGACTTATATCTTGTGATCTTCGAAAACATGTTATAAGTGCTAAAATTGCCACTGGGGACTTTAAGAATACGCATGTATTTATTCCTAGAATACCATTATTATCATCAGCAGATGAAAAATTGCTTATTCCTTTCAAAAGAACACAATTTCCTATGAGATTATGTTTTTCTATGACAATAAATAAAGCTCAAGGTCAAACATTAGACTTCGTGGGAGTTTATTTACGCGAACCTGTTTTTTTCCATGGCCAGCTCTACGTACTGCTATCAAGAGCAAAAAGTTCCAATTGTGTAAAATTGTTAATTCGACCAGCTACAACCGATAGCAATAATGATCATTCAACTTACAATATAGTGTATAATGAAATTATTCAAAAAGCTTTTCCATAATTAGTTCTACCGGATGGCCCCACATTTTGTTCTTGTAATGTGCTCACATAATTCATGGCAAGTTGGCTTGAGGTTTAGCATCATCCTAGGAATTACTCTAATGTTATTACAGAGGTATTTTTACCATTACCTGTATGCTTATTATTCATTTAACTATTCTTGTTGAAACATATTTTTTGCATCTTTACTATGCAATAACAAAAGGTTAACTTATGTCCTTGTAAATTCTTGCTAAAATTTTATCGTTCTTTCTAACGCGCAATAAATAGCTCAATGTGGTATCTATTTGATTTTACTGTTTCTATGTCATGTATAATCTGTTCCATCCTTGTCTTATTTTGCTCATCTATTTTACTTTCTTTTTCTTGCTTCAATATTATTTGATAATCCAGATGCATGTTCTTGCATCAATAGTATTAGGTTCTTTCGTGCCAATAATTTAGAACATAACTACTGCATGATGAAAAAAATTTAAAGCTCACTAATGGAAAATAAAAAAAAGTATTATAGTTGATGTATTCATATCATTTGGATACTTGCTTGGTGACATACTTGAAAAACTTGATGGTTGCTTTAACATTTCTTTTTCTATAAGATTGATTCTCGCTTAACTATTACAACTGATTCTTATGTGAAGAACCAGAAAGAAATCCATTTATACTGTAACCCAACCAGACCCAATTCCAAACAAAGGAGGAGGATTTACTGTCTCTTAAAAGCAAGATCACTAACTATATGTATATGTATCAAAATTCTTACCAACTTTAGTTTTACTGTGACTAACTTCTACTTTCTTTTTTGTGCTTTATTAATTAGGAATTGCGTTTGCATTCCAAAATTTTACAAGATAAGGACGTGTCATATACCTGGAATAAAGCGAGCAAAACGTATCAAACTACTATGTTATACATTTTGATTAAATTATAGTTAAACTCCTCTGGCTACTTTACTTCGATTTACAAAATTGCAATTATTAGACTCATGAACATACTTCCAAGTAATTGTATCTACTTGTGTGCATTTTGCTACATTTTTCATACACTGATTTTCATTTTGTTGTTTAGGAAGTGGAAGTTGCCAAAGAACCAGAGCAATCTTCTGATGCTAAAGTTAAGTGTGAAATGGGGTATCCCACATGTTTGGCCGGAGAATCACAAAAAGTTGATGCAAGTCATGTTGATAATTCTTTGTTGTGTGGTGAACTTCTTGCTTCTTATATTGATAGTTTTGCACATAATCTTAGCTCTTCTACGAAACGGTTACACAACCTATGAAATTTCGAAGCTGGATACTTTGAAATTAGATATTGATTGTCCATTCAATTTGATCAGTTAGTTTTGCAGTGTTTTGACGGATTTATTGTGGATTTTAATTTACATTATCGTTGGCATTTCAGCTGGTTCTACGTCAAGGATACATATGGAAGGCACACAAATCACCAGCTACTGATAAATGGAATTAAGTAGAAGGTAAAATAAGAGTTAGCTTTTGGTAGCATCCTATTGAAAAGATATGTTCCAGTTATCTTTAAATGTGATCTTTGGGTCCTCCAATAATAATCAGATGCGCAATCGGTTATAAAGATTTATATGATATCCAACTTTTAAGATTTTTCTTTTGCGATTTAGAAGTACTTATGACATGTTAAACTAACACCATAAGTTATACTTAAATATTTATTCTGCTAGCTTCTTACGAAAAATCACAGTCATAATAATCACAAAGATGCTGCTGATAGAAGAGTCCGATAACTTAAAAATTTTGAGAACTCAGAATTCCAGGACGTGAGCAAAGATTGAAGATTTTCTTTTTTGTATATAGTACTCTTACAGATAGTAAAAAAGGTATCTATTTTTTTAATTTTTTTGATTCTTGTAGTATCTCTTATTTTTTACAAGCTGAATAGGTTATTCACCCAAGTTAGTTTGTGCAGTATGTTCCATACTTTTGACTTAGCACTATAATTTTCTTTTATTAATTTTCTGAAAAATACTTACTTGGTAGCAATTTATTGTACAACATGTTACACTTCTCTATTTGCAATAAAGTCATTTTAATTATCGAACGAAATATCTGCTTGGTCACATCATTTAAATGACAGGTTCTGATATATTCATCAGAGAGTTAGCAAAAAGGAAGCTCATGAGATCAAAACCGGGTAAGGTGATCAATCTTTAGAAATAGCTATGTAGTTGTAGTGCAGGTACCATCAAGCTTAATTTTGTATTTTCTTTACATATGACTTTAAGTAGCAATAATTTACTGGGTTTTATTGCGTGTTTATAATCTAATGCTTTACCTAGATGTAGTTTACTAGGTATAAGAAATATGATAGTTTTTTTCAAATTCCCTAATTTGTTTATAGGTAGCTAGCATGGAGGCTTTGCTGAAACAATGTCCTAGATTCCAACTAAACAAATAGTACTTAGGATGCTTGTTAATATCTAAATGTATTGTCCCTGCAAAATTAGAGTTCTTTCATTCGATTTGTGTACTCATTTTGTATTATCGCCTATGTCGTCCTTCAATGCTGCATATAGTGGTTGACCTCCATTTTGATACAGTTTATCTTTAATTTTATATCTTTTAGGGCAGAGCTATTCCCTTCTAATAACCCCTCCCCCCTCCAAAACCGCATTGTGCTTTTCTTGTGTATGACAAATGCAGTAGTAATCCTAATGCTTTAGACTAACTTTACTAGATAGAATACTCTAATCTTGTTCTTATAAAAAGGGAACTAATGTTAAAGGAAAGTGTTATTTCTTTATTAAACAAATGTGGACTTTGGTTAGAACTATAGTGCTACTTAATTTAGTTATGTGGGTTGTAGATTCATCTTCTTACCTTTTTTTTGTGCTCCTTCAGTAAATAAGAAATCTAAATGTAGAGCGATATATCCCGAATGAAGCTAATGCAACAAGAATAACAAAATTCAATTAGTACCAGATAAAATAAGAGTTTCAAAAAGATCTGGTGGAAGCACCACATATACTAAACCTACAACTAGAAGTGAGTTCATTGACCTCTTTAGATCTTTGTATATGTTGAATGTGAAAATCTGAGACATATAAACAATAATGGTTTTGCCACTACTCTTATCCACTTAAGGCAGGAAACACAGATCCACTAATTGATTTTTTACTTCTTCCTCTCTCTATTGTTTATCTTGGTACATGAAGTTGTTTCCCATTATATTGGCTCCATGAAGCTTCCTACCTAAGGCTACCCCTCTCTTAAGCCAACATTGAGTGCTTTTCATACAATTTTATACACTTCCTTGATAGTGTTCATTATACTTGTAAATTTTTTATTAGTAATAATTATCTTTTTCTTTTCAGCTAAAGAACAACTTTAGTTTTTTTGAAACACGAGATACGAGATATACACAGTCAGTTTTGCTATCAAGAAGGTATAGCAAATTTTATTCCACAAAGGGTGTAGAACATTAGTTCATTAACACTTAGAAAAGGGACAAACAGCACCACTATAAATATTGATGTGTGAATAGGTTGATTTCACATAGATAGATTGATTTCTTAATAGGGACTCCCCTAGGAAGCTTGAGTCTTTTTATCTCTTTCTTTGTCAGTCAGTTACATATCAACGTACGTAAAAGAAGCTTCTTTTTTGTAACTGGCTTTTCTAATGGGGGTAAGAAATGATATCTCCTTCTGCATCTACCACGAACACTCCATAATCATCCCTAAATATAATACTATCCAACTATGATGTGATTTTTATCTATGAAAAATACACCTCTCTCAAAGTAGTACTAAATTGCATTTTCTTCCTTCAAACCTAGCTTCATATCCAAATTGTACGTGAATCAAATTTTCAATCTTTGCTCTGTTTGCAGAGATCTTTTGTGGCACAGAAGAAGTTAAAAAGAAGAGATATTGTAAGTAGTTTCTTTCATGTTTTTAACAACAAACTTTCGATATTGTTATCTTAGTTTTGGAATACGAAGATATATTATCATGCCTAAAAGCTTCTGGAGCATTCTCCTAAAGTTGAGACCACTCAGGCATGTCAAACTTTCTTTTTGCTTCTTGGCGTAATGTGTACTCCCTCCATTTCAATTTAGATGATGTAGTTTGACTCGGCACAAAATTTAAGGAAAAAAAGACTTTTGAAACTTGTGGTTTTAAAAACTTAAGGGTAAAAGTATTGTGGGGCCATGACATTTGTATTGTTATAAAAGCTTCTCATTAAGGGTTAAATGATTAAAATGAAGAGTTTAAAGTTGAATTATTTTTAATTGTAGAAGTGTGTTATTCTTTTTGGAACGGACTAATAAGGAAAGTGTGTCATCTAAATTAAAATAGAGGGAGTATTATTTCCTTTAATCCCCACTTAAATGGACACGAATCGATCTTTAAGTGAATTAAACTAAATTTATGTTGGACTGTCTTTTCAGAGTATAAAAATATTTTGTTTCAAGGGTGATATATTTTCTACCAATAAATAGATTGAAAGATGTGGAATCTCTATCTCTTCATTCACTGTAATGTAGCGGGAAGATATGAAATATGTTCCTAAATTTCTATGGAATCAATTGGGTGATGTCTGGAAGTATGGAGCAACTTTTAAATTGTTAGCATTAATAGAGAAAAGATGCACACAAGTGTATAGAAAATAATTCAGATATGCATTTATGAATTATTAGATTAGAAAGGAATAGTAGGATCTTTGAGGAGCTATAGAATGTATTCCTCATGTAAGATTTAGTTGCATTCATAATTTGAATTGTTGGAGCAAAATTAATGTATCATTTGATATTTGCAGATATCCTGGAACTTCTGGACTCCTGGACTACTTGCAGGAGTAGGAGGAGTATATCATGTATACGAGGATCTTTGGTACTGTTTAGTACATTTTCATGGAAGATAAAGAAAGTATTTTTTTGCAAATGTACAATGTTCTAAATGTAGATATTTGATCAGTAATCTTTTGGATATCTTGTGAAGCTTTGTTCCTCAATAAATTTATCAACTTGACAATGTTGCTCCTTTTTTCTTTTATTCCAGTTAAACGCTTGAAATTTGCAGATTAAAAGGACAGGAATTATTTGGCCTTCAACCTTTCTGGTAGCTTTATATAGTTGTTTTTATGGAATTTGAAACCAAGTGATAGAAAAGGGGGATTTTTATTAGCTTGGTTGATACACGTCTTATTTTATAAAAAATAAGTTGTGGTTCCATGTGCAGCCAAAAATCTATTGGAGGTTCTTGATTTTCCTATCGGTATTTTCCTTCAAAACTTTACGATTTCTACATAGCCCCAGTGATCAATAAAGATGCTGAGAAAAATGAGAATCCAATGTGATCAGGAAAGAAGCTGAAAAATAAGAAATGTTTTATGTATTTGCAGATCCTGGATTCATCTAATGCTAGAAGTGTACTTACATAATGAACGTGATTTATGATAGTCATATCTAACTAAAATATTATGACAAGCATTATTTTCACTAGAACCAACAAAAGAATATTATAACCAAAATTATTGGGCACGTGCTTTAGTACGGGCTAATCACATCTAGTATATATATATATATATATATATATATATATATATATATATTTCAAAATTAAACGCACGTGTCATCCAGACTACTATTGTCAATTTTATATATAAAGATAATAAACTTTTACATAATACATAATTTAAACTATTAATATTTCATATTGGTGTAAACTTTAAATTTTGCCTTTAAAATATCATTTTTTTTACCTTTTAAAAATATTATATGTTGGATAAAATTATCATTTAATTATTTTTTTAATATTTAGGATTTTGAAATTAAGATAAGTTTTTTTATATTCTAGCGGGGAAGTGTGAGAAATGATTGACTTTTAACTTATGGATATGGATATTTTGTATAATTTTCTCCTAGGAAGACCATGGATTCATGCTGCAGGGGTTGTGCCCTCCACTCTCCACCAAATGGTCAAGTTCGAACATGAAAACCAAGAAATTGTTGTCCACGGAGAGGATGAACAGTCCATTTACAGGGACCCGTCAGTCCCGTATCTCAAAGCTAGAGAAGGAAGTGAGCACTTTGTCTATCAAGCCTTCAAAATTGTGGTCGCCGATCAATGTGAAGAAGGGGTCCCGTTTCCTCAACCCTTCTTATCAAATGCATCGGCATGGTAGCCAGTGAAATGATTAAACATTGGTACAAGCCCGGAAAAGGGCTCAGGGTATCTCTCCAAGGCATCAAAGAGCCCATCACTTCAACCGCCAATAAGAAGTTCTTCGGCGTAGGTTTCTAAGCTACAAATTCCGACATAAAATGGGCTGATGAGCGCAAGAAAAATGGGTAGGTCCTGCCTCAACCTATTCTGCATCTCGCCAAGTCATTTGTTAAACCCAAGTATAAAGAAGAAGAGGAAGAGGCCTTCACGACCGAGAAGATTAAGGATATTTGTGAGGCAATGAAACAGATGTTGTACGAGTTCCACATGGTCCAATCGGGGGAAGGCACGAGCACTGCTGAGGTACTGTACATGGGACCAAATTCCAAGCTTCATAACTGGAAGGCAGCCCCATTCCCTGTCAGGTGGGAATCCCGGTAGTCCAGTCTTGCCATCTTTTCTACATTACGAGTTATTTCAGGGTGTAACTCGAATGTTTTTATTTTCTTGTCTTTTGATTTCGATGTAAACCCTCCTATATTCAATCCAATTCAATAAAATCAAGATTTCATCGTCAATGGATGTTTTCTTTTTCCTTTATCCTGATTTTGCTATTTTTCTTATCTTTTTCTTTCAGTTCTAATAGTGCAGACTTAAATAACATGACATGCTTGTGGACTTCATGCCCAGATCCTAACACGTTGTCTAACTATGAAATAATGAATCAAGAACCAGAATATGACGAAGATGAGGCTTTTAGGGAAATAAATCGAGAACTGGAACAATTTTAGAATAAGCCTAAGCCGAACTTAAATGAAACGAGCCAGTTAATTTAGGTAGTCCAGAAGAGGTCTTGTCACGCCCTGAGCCCGGGGGAGAGACCGACACTTAGTTCCTCATCTATCCTTGCGTACCACTTGCGACTAAGGGACTCTGAACATGTAATGTCATACTTTGGCTATGGGCCACATTACAAGATAATGTGCGATGCAAAATATAAAACTAAATGGAGACTAACACTGACTAATGTCAACATAAAGCTGGGCCGGCAAGGCCGTCATAATTACTACAACTGACAAGCCAACAAAATATACGTACAGGGCCTACAACCCCAATATACTGCACTAACCGATAGGATATCTCTACAAGCCTCTACTGATAAATGTACTGTGATCGGAACAGGGCCCCGACCTACCCATAACCTATCTACACAAGATATACACCACACTGTTAGACCCAACAACTCTGAAAGAAGGGGAGCTTACCGATAAAGCTGAACTTGGGCAACACCTACTAAGGAGGTCTACCCGTCTGTCTGTCTGAACCTGCATGCATGAAATGCAGCGCCCCCAAAAAGGAACATCAATACGAAATAATGTACCGAGTATGTAAGGCAATATACTGAAAGCTGAAATAGAACTGATGATATAATAATTGAAAGCAACTGGGGATCAAAGAAATCTGAAGATATGCTCATCAGCTGATACTGACTCAACTCTCTCAATATAGTGAGTAAAATAGCTATCTGGCCCTATAAGACTCGGTATACATATATATATTTGCTCTATCGTAGTAGGCTCGCTCATAATCACTCGGCCATACTAGGATTTGTATCTCGACCAACTGGGCTCGCTCATAGGCGCTCGGCCACAACAGGCTTAGTATATAACTTACCATCTGATCTGAGGTTGCCCAATAGGAGCCTGCCCATCGATTATAGCTCGATGGTAATGAAAATACTTTTAATACTGTATATATGTAAATTTTCTACTCTCGTGACTGGAAGAAAAAATATTTAATTGAATATGAATTTCCAATAAGGAGAATATTGTAACTTACAAAACTAGGAAAATATATATAATTTGCGAGACTAGCCAAATATACGTAAATTTCGGGATATTAATTTTTCTTTATGGCTCATTAACAAAATCGTGTAATGAAAAGATCATGCAAAATGAACTAATCGCTTAGCCTTAACATACCTGCAGTAGGAAAAAATCCGTATGATATCATTGGAAAAAGTTTCACCGTACTCCCTTAGAACCGCAAGATTTTACGTTGCTAAAATTCTAGAAATCTTCGTTACTTCATGATAGAAATCTGATTTTTTTCTCCTAAGTTAATGCTTTTTTGAGAAGGAATCATGTTTTGGTTTTGCATGAAACTTTGAAAATGTTTGCAAGATGCCTCACGTTCTGTCTTATCTTGAAACCTTTTTGAAAATCAAATTGCATGGTGCATTTTAGTCTTTAATTGAAAGACTTTGATTAGGCAAAGTCTTGGAATGACACCTTAGCAAGGAATGACACCTTAACTGGATAATACTCGGTTACCCGGTAATTAATTAATTACCCGCATAATTTAAAAATTACTCCAAATTACTTAAAATTCTACTTATTTTTAATATACTTTATACCTTATACTACCGTGGTCATATGGTATCTTGTATGGTACTAGTTTATAATTATCGGGTATTATTACTTGATCCGTATTTTATCCCAAATTGGTCATTTTCAACGAAACTCATTTTCTCTAATTTTGTGCATCCTTTATGACACTTATTTATCGCTTGCTATAATTAACGTAAATATATTAACGTCAATTAACTGAAGACGAAATTTTAACGTACGAAAAACGCGAGATGTAACATCCTTCCCCCCTTAAAAATATTCATCCTCGAATGTCTATTCTAATACTTTAGGAAAATTTTTGCCGGAGCCTCTTTCGTACATTAGACTAAAACCAACCTGTACGCATCTAGAAAACTTACTATACATTCCACACATGGACACTGTTTATAAATAGCAACACTTGGATCCATACAACTGTCCATTATAAATTCTGAGGGTTAAAAATGAGATCTTACCTGATGACCTACTGGCCTGAGAGTTTATACCCTCGAGTCATATCTTTAGTTTGAAATAGTTGGGGGTATTTAGGCTTCATTTCTTCCTCTGTTTCCCACGTCATCTCTTCTACCTTCTTACTTCTCCATAAAACCTTCACGGATGCTATCTCCTTATTTCGTAGCTTGCGGATTTGTCGGTCTAGGATGGCAATCGGAATTTCCTCGTATGACAAGTCCTCTGTATCTGCACATCATCTGTGGGCACCACTTGGGTAGGATCTTCAATGCACTTTCATAACATAGATATGCGAAAAATCGGATGAATAGACTCCAATTCCGAGGGAAATTCTAACTCATAAGCTACTTGGCCTACTCTTTGAATGATCCTATAAGGCCCAATATACCGTGGGCTAAGCTTGCCTTTCTTGCCAAACCTCATCACACCTTCATAGGTGACACCTTTAAGAATACCCAATCGTTAACACCGAACTCTAAATCTCGTTGCCACACGTCAGAATATGACTTCTAATGACTCTACTTTTTCTATGGTCGCTCCCGGATAAGCTTTACTTTTTCTATGGCCTGCTGAACCAGGTCTAGACCATGTAACCCAGATTCTCCAACATTTGTCACGACCTTAAACCCAAACCCGGTCATGATGGCATCTCTCGTGAAGACAAGGCCAGTCAATTAAACCCAATTCACTTTTTAAATAGTTAAATAACATAAAAGCAGTCTAAAACATGATATAGCAATACTAGGTAGCGGATAATGTCTGCGGAAGTACAACCCAACACAGCCCTAACCGGGGTGTCACAAGTTACGAGCATCTATGAGCCATAATACAAGTTTGCTAAAGTCATAAACTACTACAAATGTTTGAAAAGGAACAAAAGTGCTAGTGGAGTATAGACATGGGGTTGCGGACGTCAGCAGCTACTTCATAATCTCCGAAAGGCCCACCTAGAACTGGTGGAAATCAACACTTCGGAGCAGAACCAGCAACGCCTGAATCTGCACACATGGGTGTAGGGAGTAAAGTGAGTACTCCAACTCAGTGAGTAACAAAGGTAAATAATGACTGAAAGTAAGAAAACACGTAAGGCACAAGGCATTCTATAATGAAGCAGTAACACCATTTAAAAGAATTACAACAGTAAAAAGTCAAGTAAAATTCTCTTTCAACAATTAAGCAACCAATTGACAGTCAATTATGAAAAATAAACACATAAAGGTTCGCCCCTCGGACACAGTATCACCACATCTACCCCTCAGGCAACATTTCAGAACAATAACAGCCCCTCGGGCTCAATCTCACATCACAATGGGTACCCGCGCTCACTAGGGGTGTGCAGACTCTTGGAAGGGCCCCTTACGGCCCAAGCGCAATAACAAGACATCTCGTGGCATCAAAACTAGGCCCTCGGCCTCATATCAATCAAGCCACCTCGTGGCGTATATATATCTCAGGCCCTTGGTCTCAAATCAGTATCAGTGTTTCCTCACAATATAGGCTCTCGACCTTACTCAGTCAAAAATCATCACAAGCCTCTCGAGCAATAGAAAAATGGTGTTTCTCAATCCAAACATCATTTAAAATATCATTTAAGTCGTAAAACTGAGTAAACATGGCTGAGTATGAAAACAATGGGAAATAATATGGCTGAGCTCAAGTAATAAGTCAAAACAGTAAGGAAAATCAATAAATAGCCGCGAAGGGTTCAAATAGTTGGCTCTAGGCCCAAATATGGCATTCAGCCCAAATAATGATGATAGCAAATAGTTTTCAATCAAATATGCGCTAAAATCATCAATCGGGACAGACCAAGTCATAATCCCCAATAGTACACGACCCCACGCTCGTCATCAAGCGTGTGTCTCACCTCAACATAGCACTACGATGTGCAATCCGGGGTTTCAAACCCTTAGAACATCATTTACAATCATTACTCACCTCGAATCAGCTAAATCTCTAGCTCGCGATGCCTTTGCCCCTCGAATCGGCCTCCACGCGCATCGAATCTATCCAAAATCAGAACGAGGACGTCAAAATATGCTAAGGGAATAAAGCCCAAGCGAAAACAATCAATAAAGGGCACAAATCCCAAAATTAGCAAAACCCGATTCCCGGGCCCACTTCTCGAAACTCAAAAAATTTTACATAATTATATTTCTTATCTCCCTACGAGTTCATACATGTCAAAAGTTCTCAAATCCGACCCCAAATGGTCCTCCAAATCCCCAATCAAAAGTGCAATTTCTCAAGCCCTAGTTCTTCAATTTTAGGCTTAGTTTTCATAATTTTCTAGGTAGATTTCACAATAGAATCGAGTTTTAAGTCCAAAATTCTTACCTCCAACCGTTTCCCCTTGAATCCCTCTTTAATCTCCTTCCAAAAGCTCTAAAAACGATCAACTATGGAGGAAAATAGACCCACATTCGCGGACAAGATGACCTTTTAAACATTCTGCCCAGGCCTGGAAATCCTTCTTCGCGAACGCGGTCAAAGCCTCGCGTTCGCGAAGCACAAACTTATTTTGACCAAATTTCCTTCTACACGATCGCGACCAAGCCCTCGCAAATGCGATGCTTCACCCCGGCGACCCTTTGGGAACGCGCTCCATCTCCCACGAACGCGAAGATCAACTTGACTTCCAACCCAGCTGACCTAGTTCTTCTACATGATCGCGAACACCTTCTCACGAACGCGATGCACAGCCTCACAGTCCTTCGTGAACGCGTCACCTGCCTCGCAAATGCGAAGTCTAAACCTTCACCTCCCTCAACAGACTCTTCGCGAATGCGAGGGTCCTCCCGCGAACGCGAAGACCAAAAATGTCTGCAACTGCTGGGACTGTTTTTCTGCAATTTTCCAAACTCCAAAATGGTCCGATTGACCACCCGAAACTCACCCAAGGCCCTCGAGACCTCAACCAAAAGCACCAACATATCCTAAAACCTTATTCAATATTGTTCCAATCATCAAAACACCTCAATCAACATCAAATCACCCAAAACACATCGGGTTCAAGCCTAAGTTTCTAAAATCTTCTGAAATACGCTTTTGATCAAAAACCCAACCAAACCACGTCCGAATGACCTGAAATTTTGCACGACCATCCCAAATGATAAAACGAAGCTACTGCAACTCTCGGAATTCCATTCCGACCCCTATATCAAAATCTCGCCTATCAACCGGAAATCGCCAAAATATCAACTTCGCCAATTTAAGCCTAAATCTACTACGGACCTCCAAAATTCATTCTGATTGCGCTCCTAATCCAATCACCTCCCGAAGCTAATCGAACCATCGGAACTCACATCTGAGCCCTCTAACACATAAGTCAACATCTGGTTGACTTTTTCAACTTAAACTCTCTCTAAAGAGACTAGTGTCTCAAACATTGCCAAATCCTTTCCGAACTCGATCCGACCAACCCGATACCACATAACACGGATAATTAAAGCATAGTAAAGCAGAAAGGGGAAACGGAGCATCAACTCATGAGACGACTGGCCGGCTCGTCACATCCTCCCCAACTTAAACAAACGTTTGTCCTCGAATGAGTCAAGAAACATACCTGAAGCCTCAAACAGGTGAGGATATCTACTCCGCATCTCCCGCTCAATCTCCCAGGTAGCCTCTTCCACGGGCCGACCTCTGCATTGCACTTTCACTGAAGCTATATTCTTTGACCTCAACTTTTGAACCTGACGACCCAAAATAGCTATTGGCTCCACATCATAGGTCAAATCATCATCCAACTGAACCGTGATGAAATCCAAAACATGAGACGGATCCGCAATATACTTTCGGAGCATAGAAACATGAAATACCGGATGCACACTCGACAAGCTGGGTGGCAAAGCAAGCTCATAAGCCACCTCCCCAATCCTCCGAAGCACCTCAAAAGGTCCAATGAACCGCGGACTCAATTTTCCTTTCTTCCCAAATCTCATAACACCCTTCATGGGTGAAACCTTCAGTAGAACCTTCTCGCCCACCATGTAAGACACATCTCAAACCTTCCTGTCATCATAACTCTTGCCTTGATTGCGTTGTACGAAGCCTCTCCTAAATCACTTTCACCTTCTCCAAAGCATCCTGCACCAAATCTATCCCCAATAGCCTAGCCTCACCGGTCTCGAACCAACCAACTGGAGATCTACACTGCCTCCCATACAAAGCCTCATATGGAGTCATCTGAATACTCGACTGGTAGCTGTTGTTATAAGCAAACTCTGCAAGAGGTAGAAACTGATCCCATGACCCTCCGAAATCAATAACACAAGCATGCAACATGTCTTCCAATATCTGAATAGTGCTCTCGGACTGCTCGTCCGTCTAAGGGTGAAAAGTTGTGCTCAACTCAACCTGAGTACCCAACTCTCGCTGCATAGACCTCCAAAACTGTGATGTAAACTGAGTGCCTCTATCTGAAATGATGGAAACTGGGACACCATGCAAACGAACAATCTCCCTGATATAGATCTCTGCCAACCGCTCTGAAGAATAGGTAGTACACACAGGAATGAAGTGCGCAGACTTGGTCAGCCAATCCACAATCACCCAAATAGCATCAAACTTTCTCAAAGACCGTGGAAGTCCAACAACAAAGTCCATAGTGGTCCTCTCCCACTTCCACTCTAGAATATCTATCTGCTGAAGCAAGCCACCCGGTCACTGATGCTCATATTTCACCTGCTGATAATTGAGACACCGAGATACAAATCTCACAATTTCTTTCTTCATTCTTCTCCCCTAATAGTGCTGCCTCAAATCCTAATACATCTTCATGGCACCCGGATGAATGAAATATCGCGAGCTATGGGCCTCCTCCAAAATCAACTCCTGAAGTCCATCTACATTGGGCACACAAATTTGGCCCTGCATCCTCAACACTCCATCATCACCAATGGTCACATCTCTGGCATCATCATGCTGGACTCTGTCCTTCAGGACAACAAATGCGGATCATCATAATGGTACTCTTTGATGCGATCATATAAGAAAGACCGAGAAACCACACAAGCTAATACCCGACTAGGCTCCGAAATATCTAATCTCACAAACCGATTGGCCAAGGCCTGAACATCAACTGCAGGAGGTCTCTCCCCAACTAGAATATATGCCAAACTCCTCATACTCACTGCCTTTCGGCTCAAAACATCGGCCACCACATTGGCCTTTCCCAGATGGTACAATATAGTGATATCATAATCCTTAAGCAACTCCAACCATCTCCGCTACCTCAAATTAAGATCCTTTTGCTTGAACAAATGCTGAAGACTGTGATAATCAGTGAACACTTCACAAGATACGCCATACAAGTAATGCCTCCAAATCTTTAACGCGTGAACTATGGCAGCCAACTCCAAATCATGAACGGGATAGTTCTTCTCATGGGGCTTCAACTAACGAGAAACATAAGCAATAACTCTACCCTCCTGCATTAACACATAACCAATCCCTACTCTCGAAGCATCACAATACACTATATATAAACCTGAAGCTAATAGTAAAACCAACGCTGGAGCTGTGGTCAAAACTGTCTTGAGCTTCTAAAAGCCCTCCTCACACTCGTCCGACCATACAAATGAAGCACCCTTCTGAGTCAACTTGGTCAAGGGAGATGCGATGGATGAGAATCCCTGAACAAACCAGTGATAATAGCCTGCCAAACCAAGAAAGCTGCGAATCTTTATGGCTAAGGACGGTCTGGGCCAACTCTGAACCGCCTCTATCTTCTTCGAATCAACCTGAATACCCTCGCTGGACACCACGTGCCCCAAGAAAGCCTCTGAACTGAGCCAAAACTCACACTTGGAGAAACTCTGCATAAAGTTTCTCCTCCCTCAATATCTGCAACACAACTCTCAAATGCTCCGCGTGCTCCTCCTGACTATGCAAATATACCAGAATATCATCAATGAAGACTATGACAAACGAGTCGAGATAAGGCCGGAACACGCTGTTCATCAAATACATGAATGTTATTAGGGATTGGTCAGCCTAAAAGACATCACCAAGAACTCATAATGACCATATCGGGTCCTAAATGTCGTCTTAAGAATATCCGAGTCCCTGATCTTCAACTGGTGATAACTTGAACGGAGATCAATCTTGGAGAACACCCTCGCTCCCTGAAGCTGGTCAAATAAATCATCAATACGAGGCAAAGGATACTTGTTCTTAATTGTTACCTTGTTCAATTGCCTATAATCAATGCACATTCTCATTGTGCCATCCTTCTTCTTCACAAATAGAACTGGCGCACCCCAAGGTGACACACTAGGCCGAATGAACCCTTTATCGAGGAGTTCCTGAAGTTGTTCTTTTAATTCCTTCAACTCTACTGGTGCCATACGATATGATGGAATAGAAATGGGCTGAGTGCCTGGCACCAGGTCAATACCAAAATCAATATCCCTGTATGGTGGCATACCCGATAGGTCTGCAGGAAACACATCAGAAAAATCCCTCCCAACTGGAACAGAATCAATACTAGGAGCCTCATCTCTGACATCCCTCACAAATGCTAGATATGAAAGGCAACCCTTCCCAACCGTATGCTGGGCCTTCAAGAAAGTGATCGCTCTACTAGGAACATAATCAATCACACCTCGTCACTCGATTCTTGGCACCTCCGGCATAGCCAATGTGACTGTCTTAGCATGATAGTCCAGAATAGCACGACATGGAGATAACCAATCCATGCCTAAAATGACATCAAAATCCACCATGCTCAATAGCAATAGATCCACTCGGGTCTCTAGGCCCCCAATAGTCACCACACACGATTGGTACACACGATCTACAACAACAGTATCGCCCATAGGGGTAGATACATGAACAGGTAAAGTAAAATACTCACGGGGCATACCCAAATAACAAGAAAAGTATGATGATACATAAGAAAGGTGGAACCGGGATCAAATAATACAGAAGCATCTTTGTGGCAGACTGAAACAATACCTGTAATGACAGCATCTGAAGCAATAACATCGGGTCTGCCTGGGAGTGCATAGAAACGGGCCTAACCGCCCCCTGATCGACCTCTCCCTCTGGGACGGCCTCTAACTGACTAACCCCCACCCCTAGTTGGCTGAGCGGGTAGTAGTGAAGAAATTGGCGCTAAAGCCGATGACTGACCCCTCTGCTAGGACGAGCTAGCAATATGACAAGGACACTGCCTCCACATGTGGCCCATCTCGCCACACTCATAACAACTCCTAGGTGCTAGAGGAGGGGACTGAAGGGAACCCCTCGCACCGGAGTGACTAGCACATACACTCGGCATAGAAGAGCCCTGAGTTGATGGAGCATGAGATGAACTCTAAGCTGGAAGGGCGCTGAGTGATGACTGGCCCTACTGAAATCCATGATAACCATGACCTGAAAATTCCCCACGATAACATGGGCGAGATGACTGAGCAGACCTAAATGAACGACCTCTGTTGTGCTAAAACTGGCCCCTAGAAGGAGCGCCACTATAGTTGCCAGATCCTCGAGGCCTCTTGTCCTCCCTCTCCTCTCGCTCCTGACGGTGAACCGTCTCAATCTCATGGGCGATATCCACAACCTCCTCAAAAGTAGCACCAGTCACCCTCTCCCTAGTCATAAGAATACGGAGATGATAAGTAAGACCATCAACAAACCTCCTGATCCTCTCTCGATCTGTCGGAACTAACCAAATGGCATGACGAGCCAACTCAGAAAACCTCAACTCATAATGTGACACAGTCATATCTCCCTATCGCAACCACTCAAACTGTCTACGCAACTCCTCTCTATGGGACTGCGGCACATACTTCTCCAGGAAGAGAACAAAGAACTACTGCCAAGTAAGGGGCACTGCACCAATAGGCCTACGCCTCTCATACACCTCCCACCAAGTGAAGGCAGCCCTAGAAAACTGAAAGGTAGTAAATGTCATACCACTAGTCTCAAGAATCCCTGTCGTACGAAGCATCCGCTAGAACTTATCCAAGAAACCATGGGCATCCTCGCCCTCTGCACCGCTGAATGTCGGAGGCTGGAGTCTACCAAACCTCTCAAGTCGACACTGCTCATCATCTGGTATAACTAGTACCACAAACTCCCGAGCTGGTGCAACCGGCTGGGCTGGAGGTGCCCCCGGCGTCTGAAGTCCCTGCACAACCTGCTCAGGTGTGCGAGCGGCAGGAGTCTGATTGCCTCCCCCGGCCTGTGAAGTAGTTGCGGCTGTAGTGGTTGAAACCACCTAAGCCAGGCCAGTGCAAACTGATAAGATATGTGTCAAGGCCTCCTGAAGACCCGGAATCACAATGGGCACAGCTGGTGCCTGAACTGGTGCTGCTGGAGTATCCATATCTGGAGCATGATCCTGAGCTAGGGCAGCTGGTGGATCCACAGGTGCTGCCCTCGCTGCTCTGCCTCTACCACATCCACGACCACATCTATGGCCTCTGGTGGCCGTAGCTGGTGGCACTGGTGGTCGTCCACCCCGTCCGATAGCGTGTGTCCTCACCATCTGTGAGAGAATAGAATAACAGAAGTTTAGCACTCGAATCAACATGTTTGCACGACAAGAATTACAAGAATATGAAGTTTTTTCTAAAGGTTCTGCAGCCTCTAGAGGATAAATACAGACGTCTCTGTACCGACCTGCGAGACTCTACTAAACCTGCTCATGACTCGTGAGACCTATGTAACTTAGGCTCTAATACCAACTTGTCACGACCCTAAACCCGAACTCGGTCGTGATGGCGCCTTTCGTGAAGACAAGGCCAACCAATTAAATCCAATTAACTTTTTAAATAGTTAAATAACATAAAAGCAATCTAAACATGATATAGCAATACTAGGTAGCGGATAATTTCTGCGGAAGTACAACCCAATACAGAACTAACCGGGGTGTCACAAGTCACGAGCATCTATGAGCCATAATACAAGTATGCTAAAGTCATAAACTACTACAAATGTTTGAAAAGGAACAAAAGTGCTAGAGGAGTAGAGACACGGGGTTGCGGACGTCAACAGCTACCTCGTAATCTCCGAAAGGCCCGCCTGGAACTGGAGGAAATCAGCACTCTGGAGCAGAACCAGCAACGCCTGAATCTGCACACAGGGGTGCAAGGAGTAAAGTGAGTACTCCAACTTAGTAAGTAACAAAGGTAAATAATGACTGAAAGTAAGAAAACATATAAGGCACAAGGCATTCTATAATGAAGCAGTAAAACCACTTAAAAGCATTATAATGGTGAAAAGTCGAGTAAAATTCTCTTTCAACAATTAAGCAAGTAATTGACAGTCAATTATGAAAAATAAACACATAAAGGTTCGCCCCTCGGGCACAGTATCACCACATCCGCCCCTCAGGCAACATCTTAGAACAATAATAGCCCCGCGGGCTCAATATCACATCACAATGGGTACCCGCGCTCACTAGGGGTAAGCAGACTCCTGGAGGGGCCCCTTACGGCCCAAGCAAAATAAAATCCATCTATTGGCATCAAACTAGGCTCTCGGCCTCATATCAATCAAGCCACCTCGTAGCGTATATATATCTCAGGCCCTCGGCCTCAAATCAGTATCAGTGTTTCCTCACAATATAGGCCCTCGGCCGTACTTAGTCAAAAATTATCACAAGCCTCTCGGGCAATAGTAAAATGGTGTTTCTCAGTCCAAACATCATTTAAAATATCATTTAAGTCGTAAAACTGAGTAAACATAGTTGAGTATGAAAATAGTGGGAAATAACATGACTGAGCTCAAGTAATAAGTCAAAATAGTGAGGAAAATCAATAAATAGCCCCGAAGGGTTCAAATAGTTGGCTCTAGGCCCAAATATGGCATTCAGCCCAAATAATGATGATAGCAAATAGTTTTCAATCAAATACGCGGTAAAATCATCAATCAGGATGGACCAAGTTACAATCCCCAATAGTAAACAACCCCACGCTCGTCATCAAGCGTGTGTCTCACCTCAACATTGCACTACGATGTGCAATCCGGGGTTTCAAACCCTCAGAACATCATTTACAATCATTACTCAACTCGAATCGGCTAAATCTCTAGCTCGCGATGCCTTTGCCCCTCAAATTGGCCTCCACGTGCGTCGAATCTATCCAAAATCAGAACGAGGACGTCAAAATATGCTAAGGGAACAAAGCCCAAGCGAAAATAATCAATAAAGTGCACAAATCCCGAAATTAGCAAAACCTGAGCTCCGGGCCCACTTCTCGAAACTCATAAATTTTCACATCATTAGATTCCTTATCTCCCCACGAGTTCATACATGTCAAAAGTTCTCAAATCCGACCCCAAATAGTCCTCTAAATCCCCAATCAAAAGTTCAATTTCTCAAGCCCTTGTTTTTCAATTTTAGGCTTAGTTTTCATGATTTTCTAGGTAGATTTCACAATAGAATCGAGTTTTAAGTCCAAAATTCTTGCCTCCAAATGTTTCTCCTTGAATCCCTCTTTAATATCCTTCAAAAAGCTCTAAAACGGTTAACTATAGAGGAAAATAGACCCACATTCAGCCCAAGCCTGGAAATCCTTCTTCACGAACGCGGTCAAAGCCTCGCGTTCGCGAAGCACAAACTTATTTCGACCAAATTTCCTTCTACGCGATCGCGACCAAGCCCTTGCAAATGCGATGCTTCACCCAGGCGACCTTTCACAAACGCGCTCCATCTCCTGCGAACGTGAAGATCAACTTGACTTCCAACCCAACTGACCCAGTTCTTCTACGCAATCGCGAACACCTTCTCACGAACGCGATGCACAGCCTCGCAGCCCTTTGCGAACGCGTCAGCTGCCTCACGAACGTGAAGGCTAAACCTTCACCTCCCTCAGCAGACTCTTTACGAATGCGAAGACCAAAAATGTCTGCAACTGCTGGGACTATTTTTCTGCAATTTTCCAAACTCCAAAATGGTCCGATTGACCACCCGAAACTCACCCGAGGCCCCCGGGACCTCAACCAAAAGCACCAGCATATCCTAAAACCTTATTAAAACTTGTTCCAATCATCAAAACACCTCAAACAATATCAAATCACCCAAAACACATCGGATTCAAGCCTAAGTTTCTAAAATCCTCTAAAATATGCTTTTGATCAAAAACCCAACCAAACCACGTCCGAATGACCTGAAACTTAGCACACCCATTCCAAATGACATAATGAAGCTATTGCAACTCTCGGAATTCCATTTCGACCCCTATATCAAAATCTCTCCTATCAACAGGAAATCGCCAAAATATCAACTTCGCCAATTCAAGCCTAAATCTACTACGGACCTCCAAATTTCAATCCAATTGCGCTCCTAAGCCACAAATCACCTCTCAAAGCTAACCGAACCATCGGAACTCACAACTGAGCCCTCTAGCACATTAGTCAACATCCAGTTGACTTTTTCAACTTAAACTCTCTCTAAAGAGACTAAGTGTCTCAAACCTTGCCAAAACCTTTCCGAACTCGATCCGACCAACCTGATACCACATAACATGGATAATCAAAGCATAGCAAAGCAGAAATAGGGGAAACAGAGCAGCAACTCATGAGACGACTAGCCGGGTCATCACAACATCAAGCCACCCTCTAGGAGATCTGCACCTGCACCCATACAAAGCCTCGTATGGAGCCATCTGGAAACTAGAGTGGTAACTGTTATTTTATGAAAACTCGATAAGGGGTAGATGTTCATCCCAATTTCTTTTAAAATCCAGTACACATGCTCGCAACATATCTTCGAGCATCTAAATCATGCGTGTGGATGAAAAGTTGTGCTGAGATTCACTTGAGTCCCTAGACCTTTCTGAAATGACCTCTAAAAATGTGCTGTAAACTGGGCCCCACAGTCAGATATAATAGATATGGGTACTCCGTATAGTCGCATTATCTCTTTAATATATAATTTTGCATAATCTTCTACTGTATATGTAGATCTGACCAGGAGAAAATGAGCTGATTTCGTGATCCTGTCGACTATCAACCCTATGGAATCAAACTTACGATGGAAACGAGGTAAACCTGCGATAAAGTCTATGTTTATTGCCTCCCATTTCCATGTCGGGATCTATATAGTCTGCGTTAGCCCTCCGGGCTTCTGGTGCTCTATTGTCACCTGTTGGCAACTAGGGCATTGGGCGACATACTCAGCAATGTTCTTCTTTATATCGTTCCACCAATACACATCCTTAATGTCATGATACATCTTTGTCGACCTAGGGTAAATGGCATACCACGAATAATGTGCCTCTGACATAATCCTGTCTTGTAGCCCTGCTATATCTGGAACACACAAACGACCCCTGTATCTGAGAACCCCATCTCCTTTGAGTTCTAACAACGGCTTCTTCTATTGTGGAACTCGCTTTCTCAACTTGACTAACTCTGGATCCTCGTACTGCCTCTCCTTTACTTCAGCTATGAGAGATGATTTTGCAGCATTATGGAGTACAACTCCTCCATTGCCAGAGTCTACTAATAGAACCCCCAAACAAGCCAATTGATGAATCTCTCTTGTCAATTGTCTTTTCTCGGCCTCTACATGTGCTAAGCTACCCATAGATCGACGACTTAAGGCATCTGCTACAACATTAGCTTTCCCTGGATGGTAGAGAATGTTAACATCGTAGTCTTTTAATAACTCAAGCCACCGCCTCTGTCGCAAATTCAACTCTTTTTGCTTGAAGATATATTGCAGGCTTTTATGATCTGTGAATATATCAACATGCACACCATATAAATAATGTCGCCATATCTTAAGTGCATGGACAACCGCAGCTAACTCGAGGTCGTGGGTCGGATAATTCTGCTCATGCTTCCTTAACTGCCTTGAAGCATATGCAATTACTTTCCCATGTTGCATCAGAACACATCCTAGCCTGACACCTGAGGCATCACAATACATAGCATAACCATCTGGACCTTCTGGAAGTACTAGAACTGGCGCTGAGGTCAACTTGTTCTTAAGCTCTTGGAAACTCTGCTCATAGGCCTCTGTCCACTGAAATTTAGTCATTTTATACGTCAGCTTGTTAATGGTGCTGAAAGAGAAGAAAAACCCTCTACGAACCTCCGATAATATCCTGCTAAGCCTAGAAAGCTACGAATCTCTGTCGGAGTGGTAGGTCTAGGCCACGATTTCACAGCCTTAATCTTCTGAGTATCTCCCTTTATACCTTCGCCGGATATGATATGCCCCAAGAATGCTACGAACTTCAACCAAAACTCACACTTAGAAAACTTAGCATACAATTTATTATCACGGAGGGTTTGGGGTACCGCTCACAGGTGATCCCATGATCATTCTCTGAACGTGAATAAACCAGAATATCATCAATAAAGACTATCACGAATAGATCCAAATATGGCCGAAATAGGCTATTCATCAAGTCCATACATATGGCAGGTGCATTCGTCAACCTGAAAGACATGACAAGGAACTCAAAGTGGCCATATCGGGTCCTAAAGGCTGTTTTGGGAATATCTTTCTCCCGAACTCTGACCTGGTGGTACCCCGACCTCAAATCTATTTTTGAAAAGCATCTAGCTCCCTGCAACTGATCAAACAAGTCGTCTATCCTTGGAAGTGGATATTTATTCTTAATAGTTACCTTATTCAGTTGCATATAATCGATACACATCCTTAGCAAGCCGTCTTTCTTCCGTACAAATAGTACCGGTGCACCCCACCGTGGGTACTGGGTCTGATGAAACCTTTCTCCAGTAAATCTTTTAACTGCTCCTTCAAATCCTTCAATTCGGCAGGTGCCATTCTATATGGAGGGATGGATATTAGTTGCATTCCCGGAAGAAAATCTATGCCAAAATCAATCTCTCGCTCTAGTGGAATACCTGGAAGTTCATATGGAAATACATTCGCGTACTCCTTTACTAATGGAATAGGCTGAAGTGTAGGTATCTCAGCATCTGCATCGTTAACTCAAACAATATGATAAATTCACCTATTTGCGATCATTTTCCTCGCCTTCAAATAGGAAATAAACCTGCCTCTGGGTGTCGTTGTATTACCTACACATTCAAGGACTGGCTCACCCAGAAAATAAAATCTAACTATCTTTGCTCGACAATCAACTGTGGCATAACAAGCTGCTAACCAGTCCATGCCCATGATATCATCGAAATCCAACATCTCTAGTTCAACTTGGTTGGTTGAGGTCTGACAACCACAAACTGATACCGTACAACCTCAGTAAATACGTCTAGCGATAATTGATTCTCCGATCGGTGTAGATACCGCAAAAAGATCACTTAGTACTTCAGGCATTATACCAAATTTCCTCGCGACAAATGGGGTAATACATGATAAAGTAGATCATGGGTCTATCAAGGCATAAACATAGTGAGAACAAATAGTCAACATACCTCTCACAACGTCTGGTGAGGACTCTTGGTCTTGTCGACCTGCTAGCTCATAGATACGATTCTGGTTACCACCTGAACTGGACCCTCTACCTCTGCCCCGACCTCTACCAATCGAAGACTAAGACTCGTGCCCTGAAGGATGCACAGACATAGCTAATCCTGTTGTTGAATTTGATGGTTGTGCCATACCCCCAGAATCTCTATTTGGGCAATCTTGCATCATATGCCCTAGGCGTCCATATGTATAACAAGCATCAGAACTGGCTCGGCATTGGCCTAAGTGTCCTCGACCGCAGATGGCATACCGCGACAAAAATAACCCTGTCTACCTCGAACCTCATTGTCGCTATAAACTTGATGCTTGGGAGCTCTCACCTTGTCCTGATTGAGTATAACGGTCATACCTGTAACTCTGTAGCTGAGGTGGTAGAGGTCTAGGTGGCCGTTCGAAGTATTGGGGCCTATAACTACCCTGAGACTACTCCTGAGACCTAGGAAATCTCATCCTCCTACGCTGCCCTGACTTAGTCCTCTCCGTACTCTGCTGTCGACGCCTACCATTCTCTATATTCTGGGCAAATGCCTGAATCCGAGAGATATCCATACTATCCTGTAATGCAGCGGTGGCACATGCCTCGGTCAACTCTGGGTCCAACACTGCTATAAACCTGTGGATCATGTCCCGCATAGTAGCAACTATGGATGGTGCATATCTAGACAATGAGTCAAAACAGAGACTATACTCTCAAACACTCATATTGCCCTGCTTGAGGGCTAGAAACTGATCGAGTCGGGCCTGTCAGATCTCTCACGGTAAGTACTAGTCAAGGAAGGTATCTGAAAAACTCTCCCAAATAGCAGGAGTGCATCACGTCCCCTAGACCTTTCCCATCCCTCATACTAAAGGATAGCTATATCCCGGAGTCGAAAAGCTGCTAACTCAACTGCCTCTTTCTCCGTGGCATGCATAACCTGAAAGATCCTATGAAACTGATCTATGAAATCCTGCGGGTCTCTCCCTGCTACTCCGATTGGGCCCCATCTGCTGGGGGTACCCTACTAGTCCCCTCACCTACTATTGTTTCTCTCCTATGTCTAGCTGTAGTCTTCCTAGTAACTGTCATCTGTACATGCAAACGTCAACACATAAGTTTAACTAAAATTTCCTATAACTCAGTGCTACTACAGCACGATTTAGATTTGAAAGAAGGGTAACCAACTCCTAAGTGCCCTATAGTACCCTACTAATATAATGTGGTGCACCACATATCTATAAACAAGACCCTACTAGACACGACTTGTAGACTCCCTAGGACAGGACTGCTCTGATACCACTTTTATCATGCCTCGAGCCCGGGGGCGAGACCGGCACCTAGTGCCTCATCTATCCTTGCGCACCACTTGCGACTAAGAGACTCTAAACATGTAATGCCATACTTTGGCTATGGGCCACATTACAAGATAATGTGCGATGCAAAATATAAAACTAAATGGAGACTAACATTGACTAATGTCAACATAAAGCTGGGCCAGCAAGGCCGTCATAATTACTATAACTGACAGGCCAACAAAATATACGTACAGGACCTACAAGCCCAACATATTGCACTAACCGATAGGATATGTCTACAAGCCTCTACTGATAGATGTACTGTGATCGGAACAAGGCCCCGACCTACCCATAACCTATCTACATATATATATAAGATATATACCATACTGCTAGACTCGGCAACTCCAAAAGAAAGGGAGCTTACCGATAAAGCTAAACTTGAGCAACACCTACTAAGGAGGTCTACCCGTCTGTCTGTCTGAACCTGCACGCATGAAATGCAGCGCCTCCAGAAAGGGACGTTAGTACGAAATAATGTACCGAGTACATAAGGCAATATACTAAAAGCTAAAACAGAATTGATGATATAATAACTGAAATCAACTGGGGATCAAAGATAATCTGAAGATATGCTCATCAATTGATACTGACTCAACTCTCTCAATATAGTGAGTAATATAGTTGTCCAGCCCTATAAGGCTCAGTATACATATATATCTGCTCTACCGTATTAGGCTCGCTCATAAGCGCTCGGCCATACTAGGCTCTATATCTCGACTAACTGGGCTCTCTCATAGGCGCTCGGCCACAACAGGCTCAGTATATAACTTACCATCTAATCAGAGGTTTCCCAATAGGGTCCTGCCCATCGATTATAGCTCGATGGTAATGAAAATACTTTTTATACTTTATATATATGTAAATTCTCTGCTCTCTTGACTAGAAGAAGAAAATACTCAATTGAATATGAAGTCCCAATAAGGAGAATATTGTAACTTACAAAACTAGGAAAATATACGTAATTTGCGAGACTAGCCAAATATACGTAAATTTCGGGATATAAATTTTTCTTTATGGCTCATTAACAAAATCGTGTAATGACAAGATCATGCAAAATGAAATAAGGGATTAGCCTTAACATACCTGGAGTAGGAAAAAATCCATATGATATCCTTGGAAAAAGTTACACCGTACTCCCTTAGAACTGCAAGATTTTACGTTGGTAAAATTCTAAAAATCTTTGTTACTTCATGATAGAAATCAGATTTTTTTTCTCCTAAGTTAACGCTTTTTTGAGGAGGAATCACGTTTTGGTCTTGAATGAAACTTTGAAAATGTTTGCAAGATGCCTCACGTTCTGTCTTATCTTGAAACCTTTTTGAAAATCAAATTGCATGGTGTATTTTAGTCTTTAATTGAAAGACTTTGATTAGGCAAAGTCTTGGAATGACACCTTAGCAAGGAATGATATTATTCATTCCTTTAAACATGGCTAGCTGCCACGTGGGGTTGGGGATGGGATATTTAATCCTTATCCACTTATTAGTTAACTGGATAATGTTTGGTTACCTAGTAATTAATCAATTACCTGCATAATTTAAACATTACCCCAAATTACTTAAAATTCTACTTATTTTTAATATACTTTATACCTTATACTACCGTGGTCATATGATACCTTGCATAGTACAAATTTATAATTATCGGGTATTATTACTTGATTCGTATTTTATCCCAAATTGGTCATTTTCAACAAAACCCGTTTCTCTAATTCGTGCATCATTTATCCTTCATGAAACTTATTTATCGCTTGTTATAAATAGCGTAAATACATTAACGTCAAGATGATCTCACCCCGAGTCTACGTCAATTAACTGAAGACAAAATTTTAACGTACGAAAAACGTGAGATGTAACAAGGTCTAAGAAATCATGATAAGCATTCACGTCGATCAAAGAACTAGAGATGCATTGATCCAACTTTTTTTTGAATTCAAAGACGTGTTTGCTTGGTTCTATGATGATATGTCGGGACTGGGTGTTGATTTGGTAGTGCATAACTTGCCAACTTATCCCAGTTATCCACCTATCCAACAAAAGAAGAAAATGTTTAAGACGGACATTAGTGATAAGATCAAAGAAGAAGTCACCAAATAGTTAAAAGCTGGTATGATCCGAGTGGTCCGATACACCACATGGTTGGCTAATGTGGTCCCAGTGCCGAAGAAAGACAGGAAAGCCCGAGTGTGTGTTCATTATAGTGATTTGAACAAAGCAAGACCCAAGGACAACTTTCCATTGCCAAACATCCACATTCTTGTGAACAACTGTTCCAAACATGAGATACAGTCTTTCATGGGTTGTTATGTTGGGTATCACTAGGTTTTGATGGATGAAGAAGACGCAGAAAAGACAGCTTTCACTAGACCTTGGGGCACTTACTGCTACAGGGTCATGCCATTTGGTTTAAAGAACGCCAGGGCAACTTACATGAGAGCTATGACTGCCATCTTCCATGACATGATACACCAGGAAATTGAGGTGTGTGTGGATGATGTGATCATTAAATCTAGAATGCAGGAAGACCATGTGCGGGATTTGAGAAAGTACTTTGAGCGTCTGCGCAAGTATGATTTGAAATTGAATCCAGCTAAATATGTATTTGGAGTTCCATCTGGGAAACTTCTAGGGTTTATAGTCAGTCGGAGGGGTATCGAGCTAGATCCAACAAAGATAAAATCTATTTGGGATTTGCCACCTTCAAGAACCAAGAAAGAGGTCATGAGCCTGCCAGGAAGATTGAATTATATCAGCAGGTTCATTGCTCAGCTGACTACCATGTGTGAGCCCATATTTAAGTTGTTGCAGAAAGATGCAACAATCAGGTGGATGGATGAGTGTCAAGAAGCTTTCGACAGAATCAAAGAATATCTGTCGAATCTGCTAGTGTTGGTCTCACCCGAGCCTGGGATACCTTTGTTCTTATACCTGATAGTCTTGGAAAATTCTTTAGCTGTGTCCTGGGGCAACATGATGTGACCGAGAAGAGAGAGCAAGCCATATACTATCTGAGCAAGAAGTTCACTAGTTATGAAGCCAAGTACACTTTGTTAGAAAGAACTTGCTACGCCCTAACTTGGGTCGCCCAGAAGCTTAGACATTATCTGTTGGCCTACACCACATATCTCATAACCATAATTGATCCTCTAAAGTGCATATTCCAAAAACCAATTCCTACGAGAACGTTAGCAAAATGGTAAATCTTGCTCACTGAATTTGACATAGTCTATGTCACATTCACGACGATGAAAGCCCAAGCCTTGGCGGATCACTAGCTGAGAACCCGGTTGATGATGAATACCAACCCCTGAGTATTTATTTTCCGGACGAGGAACTAAATTCAGTTGAAGTAATTCTAGAAGACACCAATGATTGGAAAATGTTCTTTGATGGAGCTGTAAATGCAAAAGGTGTCGGGATTGGGCAATATTGATTTCGCCCACCGATCAGCACTACCCACCCACAGCCCGACTTTGGTTCTTCTATACAAACAACACCACTGAATATGAAGCCTTCATTATGGTATGAATATGGTAGTTGACATGGATGTGGAAGAATTGTTAATAATGGGAGATTCTGACTTGATTATTCGGCAAGCTCAATGTAAATGGGAAACTCGAGACATCAAACTTATCCCATACATGCAACATGTGGAAGATCTTAGCAAACAGTTCAAGTTCGTCGAGTTCAGGTATATTCCTCAATTCCACAATGAATTAGTTGATGCATTAGCTACTTTGGCCTCAATATTGTCGTATCCGGGCAATGTCCATATTGACTCGTTGGAGATCCAATTAGAGAAAGACATGGTTATTGCAATGCAGTTGAAATAGAACAAGATTTTAACCATGGTATCATGATATCAAAAGGTTTTTGAAAACAAAAGAATTTCCCGAGCAAGCCAGTGGAGACCAAAAGAGAACCATTAGAAGGCTTTCCAGTAGTTTATTTTTGAGCGGAGAGGTCTTGCACAAATGAACTCCAGATTTGAATCTTTTGAGGTGTGTAGATGCCCAAGAAGCTGAAAAGATCATGAACAAAGTGCATTAGGGAGTATGTGGGTCTCACATGAACGGATATGTCCTTGCAAAGAAAATCCTTCGAGCAGGTTATTACTGGATGACCATGGGAAAGGATTGTTTCAGTTTTGTCCGGAAGTGCCATCAGTGTTAGATACACGATGACCTGATTCATGCACCGCCTTCGAAGTTGCATCCTATGTCAGCACCTTCGTCGTTCGTTGCTTGGGGTATGGATGTTAGTGGGCCAATCGAGCCGAAAGTTTCAAATGGGAACAGATTCATCCTGGCTGCCATTGATTATTTCACAAAGTGGGTTGAAGCACTCACTTTCAAAGCCATCACTAAGAAAGCGGTGGTGGACTTAGTGCATTCCAACATCATTTGTCGTTTTGGTATTCCTAAAGCTATCATTATAGACAATGCTACAAATCTGAATAGCCACTTAATAAGGGAGGTATGCGAACAATTTAAGATTATGCATCATAACTCTACCGCTTATCGGCCCAAAGTTAATGGCGTCGCTGAAAGTGCAAACAAGAATATCAAGAAGATCCTCTGGAAAATGATTCAAAGTTCTAGACAGTGGCATGAAAAGTTTCCTTTTGCATTATTGGGATATCGCACAACCGTGCGCATATCAGTTAGGGCCATGCCCTATTTATTGGTTTACGGCACTAAAGTCGTAATACCTGCAGAAGTTGAAATTCCCTCTCTTCGAATCATTGTTGAAGCTGAGATCAAGAATGATGAATTGATCAAGACCCGGTTGGAACAATTAACCATGATTGATGAAAAGCGGATGGCCACAGTTTGCCACTAGCAGTTGTATCAACAAAGAATGGATCGTGCCTACAACAAGAAAGTGTGGCCAAGAAACTTTGAAGTGGTGCAACTCGTTCTGAGACGTATTCTCCCACATCACGAGGAAGCAAAAGGAAAATTTGCTCCAAATTGGAAAGGTCCGTACATTGTAAGAAAAATATTGCCGAAAGGAGCGCTGTATTTGGGAGACATCAAAGGAAATGATCCCGAAATAGTTGTCAATGCAGATGAAGACAAAATGTATTATGTTTGACCCTTTTTATGCAATTTTAATTCTCTCTAATTGGGATGACGAAGGCTTTCATTCCTGCTACCAAAACACTACCCAACCTTGCAAACCCTTTGAGTCGTTTCCCTTTTTCTTTGATTACCCTCTTTGGAACCAGGAAGTTGGTATATAAAAAAAAAAAAAAAGAGAAAAACAAAGAAATTCAAAAACAAAGCTCCTTGAACTACATTCAACTTGATTCCGAAAAGATAGTAGGTAGCCTCTCTTTGGGGTTCAGTCGCACCAAAATAAAAATTCAAATTTCCCCAAAAGTGAAACTGGGGCAAATGTTATAATGTTTCGGAAATGGTTTCACCTGAAAGGTTCCAAAGTAGTAATTGAGTCCAAATTCTTTTTACCAAAGTTATTTTCAAGTCCTTTTGATCAATCGGCGAGAATGTTCAAGAATTGGAGGATACAATCGCTTGGATCTGATATAATCAAAATGATAGAAATAAAATGAGAGAGTCTTATTGGTGAAAACCATCACAGGCACTGTAAGGCGATGTCAAGCAGAGAAATTGAAATGAGAGAGTCTTGTTAGTGAAAACTCGCAAAGAGCACTACAAGGTGATGATGAGAAGAGAAATGAGAGAGGTCAGCTGGTGAAACCCCGCAAAGGGCGCCACTGATCGAAAAGGGGATCCTCACAGCCATCGCCATCGATAGAGTCCTGGCAAGGTTTCTCAATTTTGAAGGAATAAGTTGTGATGAATGTCTGAGAGTTGGACGGTTTACACAGATCAGGCATCTAGTCCAAGAGGCATGTCATGTTTATTGAAGTACGCATGCACTCCAGATAAGTCCTTCTTTCTTTTCCACAAAAGGGATACTTCTCGTCTAAATTCGTTTGTCCATTCCATTGTTTGTTTTTCTTTGAATCTATTTCGGTCTAATTCTATTCCGAAACTATGACAAAGAAAGGATGGCAAGATTGGTTTACATGGCTTTTATTTGACACAAGCCAATATTCAAGAAGGCACCCAGCCTCGACAGGTGCATTGAGTCGACTTCGACTGGCTATGATGGACGATGGTTTGAAATCAAAAACTCCTGAAAAGAAAGAAAAAATGCCCACAAAGGCAAAATAAGAAGGTTAAGTCCCACGTGAATAACCATCATGGTAAAGATCTGGAAAAGCCAAGTTTCTCCAAGGCAAAAAATAAAATCGGTCCTCAGGGAACAAGCACTTGTAGTTGAAGTCTTCATCAAAGAAGTTGGCCCGAGATCAAGTGACTGAAACGCTCAAGGCCAAAAAACCAACCGCTATTTCAAACTGACAAATTGTTCTTTGTTTGAAAAAAAACAGGAAACGGGTGTAATTCAAAGCAACCTTGCAAGAAGCAGGTGCAACAAAAGGAAATTGCGCAGAGACTAAAATAGCTCTGCAACAATAATCAATCCAAAAGGGAAGTCTCCTCCAAATTCTTTCCTACATTTTTACTCATTCTCTTAAATAAATAAAAAAATGATGAAAAAATGAAATGAAATGAAAGAAAAGAAGAAAAAGTTCAAAATCATGGTAATATAGGGTCTCCAATCCCTAGCTGCATTTTTCCAACATAGGGTCTCCACTCCCTAGTTGATGCCAATATAGGGTCTTCACTCCCTGGTTGATGATATTCAACATAGGGTCTCCACTCCCTAGTTGATGTCAATATAGGGTCTCCACTCCCTAGTTGATGTCAATATAGGGTCTCCACTCCCTAGTTGATGATATTCCAACATAGGGTCTCCACTCCCTAATTGATGCCAATATAGGGTCTCCACTCCCCAGTTGATGATATTTCAACATAGGGTCTCCACTCCCTCGTTGAAGTCAATATAGGTTCTCCACTCCCTAGTTGATGATATTCCAACATAGGGACTCCATTCCCTAGTTGATGCCAATATATGGTCTCTACTCCCTAGTTGATGATATTCCAACATAGGGTCTCCACTCCCTAGTTGATGATATTTCAACATAGGGTCTCCACTCCCTAGTTGATGCCAATATAGGGTCTCCACTCCCTAGTTGATGATATTCCAACATAGGGTCTCCACTCCCTAGTTGATGCCAATATAGGATCTCCACTCCTTTGTTGATGATATTCCAACATATGGTATTCACTCCCTAGTTAATGCCAATATAGGGTCTCCACTCCCTAGTTGATGATTTTCCAACATAGGTTCTCCACTCCCTAGTTGTTATTTTTTTTAGATATAGGGTCTTCACTCCCTAGTTGATTTCATATTTTTAGATATAAGGTCTCCACTCCCTAATTTCTTTTTTTCCAAGGATACACAATCATGACTTTTATTTGCTTTCAATAATGAAGTAGTATAGAGTTTTGTTACAAATAACTCACGAAATTTTCCTTGTGAAAACTGGGGCAGAAAAATTCCGTTTGTTTGTTTGTTTTGGTGTTTGAGCAGGTTATACCTCGAGACACAGTGTTTGAGACGGCCAAAAGAAGAAGTCTCAATCCGGAATAAAAGAAAAAGAAGAAAAGAAAAGAAGTGAACTCAAAGTACAGAAGCGGAGAAAAGATGTGGACTGCTCAAGACATGATTGAAGTCAAAAGCTTTGCATGTCCCGCCTTGATCCGAAAAGATGAAGAAGAATGAACCAATACTTATAGCTAACAAGCATCGAGATTCAGATCAGAGTATGCATGAAGAACCAGCCAAGACTTAAGATCAAGCTTCAGAAGATTTATAAATAGGAATCTTGTAACTCGTGGCTGACAAGCTTAGTGTCACGACCCGGATTTCCTACCCTCAGAGTCGTGATGGCGCCGACTCGTAGGAGCTAAGCAAGCCATGAATTTTAGAAATTTTAAGTCCTTCATTTTAGTCCTTTTTAACAATTTGTGATAACAGGTGATGAATATTTAAATAATAACGGAGACGAAAATATGCGGAAGACTCAGACTAATATAATGCCAAAATTAGTACGAAAATATCAACATATGTCTCTACCCAGAAACCAGTGTACAATATTCACGGACTGTCTATGAATACTACATACAGATGTCTGAAGAAAAGAAATACAATCTGTCTCGGATACAAATGAAAATAGAACATATAAGCAGATAGAAGAGACGCTGGGCCTGCAGACGCCTGCAGGACTACCTCGGAATCTCTATGGACTGAAGGCTGGATCCCAAGCTACTATCCTAATGATGCTCTGATATCTGCACAGAGTGCAGAGTGTAGCATCAGCACAACCGACCCCATATGCTGGTAAGTGTCTGGCCTAACCCCGGCGAGGTAGTGACGAGGCTAGGACCAGACTCTAATTAAACCTGTGCAATTATATAATGTATGGCGGAAAATAAGCAAGAATAGGCTGTTTAAATGGGAGGGGGTACATGCTTCGGGGAAACATATCAAATCCAACAGAAACTTAATAAAAATAGGAAGGGTAGTTCAATATCTACAACAATACAATAATAATACTATTGTGGCGTGCAACCGATCCCTTATCATTTAACAATGTTGCGGCGTGCAACCCGATCCATATATATAAACTGTTACGGCGTGCAACCCGATCCAAAGATATAACTGTTGCGGCGTGCAACCCGATCCAAATATATAACTATTGTGGCGTGCAACCCGATCCAAATATATAACTGTTGCGGCATGTAACCCGATCCAAAAATACAACTATTGCGGCGTGCAACCCGATCCAAATATACAACTATTGCGGCGTGCAACCCGATCCAAATATACAGTCAACAATAATCATAATAACAGTCCCGGCAAGGGATCCATAATAAACTACACTATCCCGGCAAGGGAATTCAATAGTACAAGTATATACGTCCTGGCAAGGGAGAATCAGCTATAACCAATCTTAACTCAACTCCTACTCGTCTCAGTTATCACCATTACTCAATCATAAGTAAATTCCACGAAAACAAACTAAATCCTTGCTCAATATCGAGAATCACCAATTAAAGCATCCGTAGTATCATTTAAGAACACAACAAATATCAAATTAAGACTCACGGTCATGCTCGACACCAATGTATAGATACTCGTCACCATGCCTATACATCGTACTCAACAAGAAGCAATTAGCAAATAGGACACAACTCCTAATCCCTCAAGCTAAGGTTAGACCGAACACTTACCTCGATGCCACGAACACAATTCACGATTCAATTATAGCTTTACCCCTTGATTCCACCGCCAATTCGCTTGTATCTAGTCACAAATTACTTAATTACATCAATAAACGCTAAATGAATCGACCCCAATGCAAGAAAATGAGTTTTCCAAAGTTTTACCCAAAAAGTCAAAAATCGACCCCGGGCCCACATGGTCGAAACCCGATGTTCGAACCAAAATCCGATTATCCATTCCCCCATGAACCCAAGTATATGATTTGTTTTGAAATCGGACCTCAAATCGAGGTCCAAATCCCCAATTTTTTGAAAACCTAGGTTCTACCCAAAGCACCCAATTTTCCCCATGAAAATCATTGATTTTGAGTTGAAATCATGTGAAAAGATGTTAATGATTGAAGAAAACGAATTAGAAATCACTTACCAATGTTTTGGAGAAGAAAGGTTATTTGAAAAATCGCCTCTTATGTTTATGGGGTTTTGAAAAATGAAAATAACTTAAAATCCCGTCTATTTAAACCCCTCTTAAACCCCATGTGCGAACCGCACAAAATGGACTACGGCCACACAGTCCTTCCTGAGGATACTGCAGTCCAGTGCCCCTGTGCGGACCACACAAAGTTGACTGCGGCCATATAGCCTTCCACCGCGCACCGCACAAGGTCGACTACGGACCGCACTGGGCCCTTCCGCGGTCGCACACGTTTTATTGCGGATCACACTGGCGGGTTCAGAGACCTGCAACTTCTCTGAACCTGCAACATCTGGTTTTAAGCCTAAGACATCCCGGAACCTACCCAAAACTCACCCGAGCCCTCGGAACTCCAAACCAAGTATACACACAACCTCAAAAACATCTCATGGACTTATTCATACAATCACATCATCAAACTAACATGAAAAATCATGAATTAAACCTCAAAACTCAATATTTTCATCAAGAACTCTCAAAGTTCATAACTCTTCAACCGAAAGTCCAACTCACGTCAAATAAACTCCGTTTTTTACCAAATTTCACAGTTATCTTTCAAATACTATAACAAGTTTGTACCGGGCTCCAGAACCAAAATACGGGCCTGATAACAATGGTTTCAAACATTAATTCTTTTCTTTATTTCTTAGATAATTCAGTAAAATAATTTCTTTTTCAAAAATTGATTTCTAAGGCTTGGGACCTTGGAATTCATTTCCGGGCCTACGCCCAAGTCCCATATTTTACTGTGGACCTCCCGGGATCGTCAGAACACGGATCCGGGTCTGTTTTCTCAAAATGTTGACCAAAGTCAACCATAATCAAATTTTTAACTCTAGAATTTCTATTTCTCTTATTTTCACATAGAAGGCTTTCTGGATATAGGTCCGGACCACGCACGCAAATCAAGGTGGGGAAGAAGGGAGGTTTTAGGCCTCAGAACACTAAATGCACTTGCAACACAAGTGATGACCCTTTTAGGTCATCATATTCTCTACCTCTAAAACAACTGTTCGTCCTCGAACGGACATAAGAAGGAAGTACCTGAGTCGGGAAAAAGATGGGGATAACGGCTCCGTATATCGGACTCGGACTCCTAGGTCGATGCCTCAGTGGGCTGACCTCTCCACTGAACACGAACAGAAGGAAAACTCTTCGATCTCAATTTGACGAACCTGCCGGTCTAGAATAGCTACCAGCTCCTCCTCATAAGATAAGTCCTTGTCCAACTGGACAGTGCTGAAATCTAACACGTGGGATGGATTGTCGTGATACTTCCGAAGCATGGACACATGAAACACTGGATGCACGGCTGAAAAACTCGACGGCAACACAAGTATATAAGCCACCTCTCCCACTCGATCAAGAATCTCAAACGGGCCAATGAACCTAGGGCTAAGTTTGCCCTTCTTCCCAAATCTCATCACGCCCTTCATAGGCGACACTCGAAGCAATACCCGCTCACCGACCATGACTGCCAAATCTCGAACCTTGCGATTGGCATAACTCTTTTGCCTAGACTGAGTTGTATGAAGCCTATCCTAATTGATCCTGACCTTGTCCAAGGAATCCTGAACCAGATCCGTACCCAACAACCAAGCCTCTCCCGGCTCAAACCATCCAACCGGAGACCGATACCGCCTACCATATAAAGCCTCATACAGAGCCATCTGAATACTCGACTGGTAGCTATTGTTGTAGGCAAACTCTGCTAAGGGCAAAAACTGATCCCACGAGCCTCCAAAGTCAATGACACAAGATCAAAGCATATCCTCCAAAATCTGAATAGTCCGCTCAGACTGCCCGTCCGTCTGAGGATGAAATGTTGTGCTCAACTCAACCTGCATGCCCAACTCTCACTGAACTGCTCTCTAGAAGCGTAAGGTAAACTGCGTACCTCAATCCGAAATGATAGACTCGGGCACACCATGAAGACGAACAATCTCCTGAATATAGATCTCAACTAACCTCTCAGAAAAATAGGAGACTGCCACAGGAATGAAATGCACTGACTTGGTCAACCTACCAACTATAACCTACAATGCACCGAACTTTCTCTGAGTCCGTAGGAGTTCAACAACGAAGTCCATAGTGATCTGCTCGCACCTCCACTCAGGAAGTTCAATCCTTTGAAATAGACCACGAGGCCTCTGATGCTCGTACTTAACTTGCTGACAATTCAAACACCGAGCCACATATGCAACGATATCCTTCTTCATTCTCTGCCACCAATAATGTTGTCGCAAATCCTAATACATCTTAGGGTGCCCGAATGAATAGAGTACCTGGAACTATGGGCCTCCTCTAATATCAACTCTCGGAGCCCATCCACATTAGGCACACAAACTCGACCATGCAATCTCAAAACTCCATCATCACCTAAGGTAACCTGCTTGGCACCTCCGTGTTGCACCGTGTCTCTAAGGACACACAAATGGGGATCATTATAATGTTGATCACGGATATGCTCCAATAAAGAAGAACGAGTGATCGTGCAAGCCAACACACGACTGGGCTCAGAAATATCCAACCTCACGAACTGATTGGCCAAAGCCTGAACATCTAAAGCAAGCGGTCTCTCACCAACCGGAATATAAGCAAGACTGCCCATACTGGCTGACTTCCTACTCAAAGCATCGGCCACCACATTGGCCTTTCCCGAATGATATAAGATGGTGATATCATAATCTTTTAACAACTCCAACCACCTCATCTACCTCAAATTCAACTCCTTTTGTTTGAACAAATACTGAAGACTCTTGTGATCTGTGAACACCTCACATGCCACGCCATACAGATAATGCCTCCAAATCTTCAACGCGTGAACAATGGCTGCCAACTCCAAATCATAAACTGGATATTTCTTCTCATGAATCTTCAACTGTCGCGAAGCATAAGCAATGACCTTGCCATCCTGCATCAACACTGCACCAAGTCCAATGCGAGATGTATCACAATAAATTGTATAAGGCCTTGAACCTGTGGGCAAAACCAACACAGGTGCCATAGTCAGAGCTGTCTTGAGCTTCTGAAAGCTCACCTCACACTCATCCGACCATCAGAATGGGGCACCCTTCCGGGTTAACCTGGTCATCGGGGTTGCGATAGATGAAAACCCTTCCACGAACCGACGATAGTAGCCTGCGAATCCCAAGAAACTCCGAATATCTGTAGCTAATGCTAGTCTAGGCCAGTTCTTGACTGCCTCAATCTTCTTCGGATCAACTTGAATACCCTCTGCTGATACAACATGACCCAGGAATGCAACTGAACTCAACCAGAACTCACACTTCGAGAACTTAGCATATAACTGACTATCCCTCAAGGTCTGAAGAACCATCCTAAGATGCTGCTTGTGCTCCTCCCGTCTGCAGGAATATATCAAAATATCATCAATGAAGACTATCACAAACGAATCCAAATAAGGCTTAAACACTCGGGTCATCAAATCCATAAAAGCTGTTGGAGCATTTGTCAACCCGAATGACATAACCAAGAACTCATAATGCCCGTACCGAGTGCGGAAAGCTGCCTTAGGGACATCGGATGCCCTAATCCTCAATTGATGGTAGCCAGATCTCAATTCAATCTTCAAAAATACCTTGGCACCCTGAAACTGATCAAACAAATCATCAATCCTCGGCAATAGATACTTATTCTTGATTGTAACCTTGTTCAACTGTCAGTATTTGATATACATTCTCATTGATCTGTCCTTCTTCTTAACAAACAACACCAGTGCACCGCAAGGAAAAACACTCGGCCTAATGAAACCCTTCTCAAGCAAGTCTTGCAACTGCTCCTTCAACTCTTTCAACTCAGGCGGGGCTATACGATACGGCGGGATAGAAATGGGCTAAGTGTCTGGAGCCAAATCAATGCAGAAATCAATATCCCTATCAGGTGGCATACCCGGCAGGTCTGAAGGGAAAACCACAAGAAATGCATGAACAATGGGCACAAAATCAATAAAAGGAACCTCGGTACTAGAATCACGTACATATGCCAAATAGGCCAAACACCCCTTCTCGACCATGCACCGAGCCTTCACATAAGAGATAACGGGTAGAATAACCAGGAGTCCTTCTCCACTCTAAACGAGGCAAACCCGGTAAAGCTAAGGTCACACTCTTAGCATGACAGTCCATGATAAGGTGATAACCAGTCCATTCCCAATATAACATCGAAATCTACCATGTCTAGAAGCATCAAATATACACGAGTCTCAAGACCCCCAATCACAACTATACATGAACGATGGACTTGATCTACCATAATAGAATTACCCACCGGCGTAGATACATAAACAGGATCACTCAAAGAATCACTAGGCATAACCAGATATGGTGAAAAATAAGAGGACACATACGAGTACGTAGACCCTGGATCAAATAACACTGAAGCATCTCTATCACAAACCAGAATTGTACCTGTAATAACTATATCTAAAGCCTCAGCCTCGGGCCTGGCTGGAAGGGCATAACATCGGGGCTAGGCCCCACCACCTTGGACTACATCTTTGGGACGGCCTGCAGCTGGCTGGCCTCCACCTCTAGCGGTCTGAGCTCCACCTCTAAATTCTCTACCTCCACCTCTAGCACCTCTACCCCTACCTCTAGCTGGTTGGGCGGGCTGTAGAATACCTAGTGCCTGAACCATAGCACGGGGACCCTGCTTCTGCAACTGAGTACCCACTAATCTCGGACAAGCTCTACTGATATGACCATACTCACCACACGTATAGCATCCACCTAAGTGTTGCGGCTGAGGAAACTGAGACTGACCCTGGCGGCCTGAATGACCACCCCGAAAACTCTGGAGCAATGGTGCACTGGTAGGAGCTGGTGGTGCACTATAGGACTGCTAATCAGAATATTGCATCTGAGGACCACGGCTACCTGAAGCACCGTGAGAAACCTGAAGTGTTGACTGAAAGGGCCTAGGAGGATGACCTCTACCACATGAATCTCTGCCTCCAGATAAGGCACCACTGAATCTACCTGAATGACGGGGCCTCCTATCCGACCCATAACCACCTCCCTGTGACAGAACCATCTCCACTCTCCTGGTCACATTGACCGCCTCCTAGAAGGTAATCTGACTCCCAACCTCCCTAGTCATCTGAAAGCGAATTGGCTAAATAAGATTGTCAACAAACCTCTTTACCCTCTCTCTCAGTAGGAAGTATGACAAGAGCATGGCGAGCCAAGTCGATGAATCTGGTCTCATACTAGGTAACCGTTGTGGAACCCTGCTGGAGGCACTCAAACTACCTCTGATAGGCCTCTCTCTCGGTAATGGGGAGAAACTTCTCCAGAAATAGTTGTGCAAACTGCTCTCAAGTCAAGGCTGGTGATCCGGCTAGTCTAGCCAAGCAATAATCTCTCCACCAAGTTTTGTCGGATCCAGACAAGCGAAATGTAGCAAAATCAACCCCATTGGTCTCAACAATACCCATGTTCCTGAGAACCTCGTAACAGCTATCTAGATAATCCTAGAGATCCTTAGTAGATGCACTGCTGAAAGTAGTAGTGAAGAGCTTGGTGAACCTATCCAGCCTCCACAAAGCATCGGCAGATATAACTGCTCCATCACCGCTCTGAGACACCACACCTGGCTAAATTGCTCCAACTGGCTGAAATGCTGGAGTCTGAATCTGGGGAGCTACCTGCTCTAGAGTGCGAGTAGCAGGAGTCTGGGATCCTCCTCCAGCCTGAGAGACGACCAGTGCTACAGGAAGCAAGTCTGCCCGGGTGATACTCTCCATAAGGCCCACTAGTCGGACCAAAGCATCCTGAAGAACTGGGGTGGCAATAAACCCCTCTAGGACCTGAGCTGGGCCCACCGGAACTGCTAGGGTTGGAACCGCATCATCAAAATCAACCTGGGGCTCCGCCACTGGTGCTACTCCTCGGGGCTGAGCTCTGCCCCTACCTCGGCCTCTAGCACGGCCTCGGCCTCGCCCTCTGCCCCTCGTAGGAGCTACTACTGGGGGCTCGGGTTGCTGAGCGGTGGATGAGGAAGCGCGTGTTCTCGCCATTTGTGAAAGAATAGAGTAGAAATTCACTTAGCATTGAGAAACGACATCGCACGACAACAAAGAATAAATGTGAAGTTTTTCCTAACTCTGTATCCTCTAGGGGATAAATACAGACGTCTCCGCACCGATCCCTTAGACTCTACAAAGCTTGTCCGTGAATTGTGAGACCTATGTAACCTAGAGCTCTGATACCAACTTGTCACAACCTGGATTTCTCACCCTCGGGAGTCGTGATGGTGCCTACTCATAGGAGCTAGGCAAGCCACAAATTTTAGAAATTTTGACTCCTTCATTTTAGTCCTTTTTAACAATTTGTAATAACAGGTGATCAATATTTAAATAATAACGGAAGACAAAAATATACGGAAGCCTCGGACTAATATAATGCCAAAATCAGTACGAAAATATCAACATACGTCTCTACCCAGAAATCGGTGTCACAATATTCACTGATTGTCTATGAATACTACATACAGATGTCTAAAGAAAAGAAATACAATCTGTCTTAGATACAAATGAAAACAGAACATATAAGTAGATAGAATAGACGTCAGGCATGCGGACGCCTGCAGAGCTACCTCGGAATCTCTATGGACTGAAGGCTCGCTCGCAAGCTACTGTCCCAATATTGCTCCGGTATCTGCACAGAGTGCAGAGTGTAGCATCAGCACAATCGATCCCATGTGTTGGTAAGTGTCTGGCCTAACCCCGGTGAGGTAGTGACGAGGCTAGGACCAGACTCCAGTTAAACCTGTGCAATTATATAATGTATGGCGGAAAATAAGCAGGAATAAGCAGTTTAAATGGGAAAGGGTACATGCTTCGGGGAAACATATCAAATCCAACAGAAACTTAATAGAAATAGGAAGGGCAGTTCAATATCTACAACAATACAATAATAACACTGTTGCGGTGCGCAACCCGATCCCTTATCATTTAACAATGTTGTGGTGTGCAACTCGATCCATATATATATATATATATATAACTATTGCGGTGTGCAACCCAATCCGAATATATAACTGTTGCGGCGTGCAACCCAATCCAAATATATAACTATTGCGGCATGAAACCCGATCCAAATATATAACTATTGTGGTGTGCAACCCGATCCAAATATACAACTGTTGCGGCGTGCAACCCGATCCAAATATATAACTATTGCGGCGTGCAACCCGATCCAAATATATAACTATTGCGGCGTGCAACCCGATCCAAATATATAACTGTTGCGGCGTGAAACCCGATCCAAATATACAACTGTTGCGGCGTGCAACCCGATCCAAATATACAATCAACAATAATCATAATAACAGTCCCGGCAAGGGATCCACAATAAACTACACTATCCCAGCAAAGGAATTCAACAGTACAAGTATATACGTCCTGGCAAGGGAGAATCAGCTATAACCAATCTTAACTCAACTCCTACTCGTCTCAGTTATCACCATTACTCAATCATAAGTAAATTCCATGAAAACAAACTAAATCCTTGCTCAATATCGAGAATCACCAATTAAAGCATCTGTAGTATCATTTAAGAACACAACAAATATCAAATTAAGACTCACGGTCATGCTCGACACCAATGTATAGATACTCGTCACCATGCTTATACATCGTACTCAACAAGAAGCAATTAGCAAATAGTAAACAACTCATAATCCCTCAAGCTAAGGTTAGACCGAACACTTACCTCGATGCCACGAACACAATTCATAATTCAATTATAGCTTTACCCTTTGATTCCACCGCCAATTCGCTCGTATCTAGTCACAAATTACTTAATTACATCAATAAACGCTAAATGAATCGACCCCAATGCATGAAAATGAGTTTTCCAAAGTTTTACCCAAAAAGTCAAAAATCGCCCCCGGGCCCACATGGTCGAAACCCGAGGTTCGAATCAAAACCCGATTATCCATTCCCCCACGAACCTAAATATATGATTTGTTTTGAAATCGGACCTCAAATCGAAGTTCAAATCCCCAATTTTTTGAAAACCTAGGTTCTACCCAAAGCACCCAATTTTCCCCATGAAAATCATTGATTTTGAGTTGAAATCATGTGAAAAGATGTTAATGATTGAAGAAAACGAATTAGAAATCACTTACCAATGTTTTGGAGAAGAAAGGTTATTTGAAAAATCGCCTCTTATGTTTATGGGGTTTTGAAAAATGAAAATAACTTAAAATCCCGTCTATTTAAACCCCTCTTAGACCCCCTGTGCGAACCGCACAAAATGGACAACGGCCGCACAGTCCTTCCTAAGGATAATGCAGTCCAGTGCCCATGTGGTTACCGCAAAAAGTCAACTGCGGCCGCACAGCCCTCCACCGTGCACCGCACAAGGTCGACCGCGGACCGCACTGGCCCCTTCCGAGGTCGCACACGTTTTCTTGCGGACCGCACTGGCGGGTTCAGAGACCTGCAACTTCTCTGAACCTGCAACATCTGGTTTTAAGCCTAAGACATCCCAAAACCTACCTGAAACTCACCCGAGCCCTCAGAACTCCAAACCAAGTATACACACAACCTCAAAAACATCCCACGGACTTATTCGTACGATCACATCATCAAACTAACATGAAAAATCATGAATTAAACCTCAAAACTCAACATTTTCATCAAGAACTCTCAAAGTTCATAACTCTTCAACCTGAAGTCCAACTAACATCAAATAAACTCCATTTTCACCAATTTTCACAGTTATCTTTCAAATACTATAACAAGTACCAGGCTCCGGAACCAAAATACGGGCCCGATAACAATGGTTTCAAACATTAATTCTTTCTTTATTTCTTAGATAATTCAGTAAAACAATTTCTTTCAAAATTTGATTTCTAAGGCTTGGGACCTCGGAATTCGTTTCCGGGCCTACACCCAAGTCCCATATTTTACTGCGGACCTTCCGGGATCGTCAGAACACGTGTCTGGGTCTGTTTGCTCAAAATGTTGACCAAAGTCAATCATAATTAAATTTTTAACTCTATAATTTATATTTCTCTTATTTTCACATAGAAGGCTTTTCAGACATAGGTCTGGACCATGCACGCAAATCAAGGTGGGGAAAAAGGGAGGTTTTTAGTCCTCGGAACACTGAATGCACTTGCAACACAAGGGATGTACCTTTTGGGTCATCACACTTAGTTAGTTTAGTTTTTTATTTTGATTTTGGTGTAATAAGGAGCTCAGTAAGCAGTAACAGCAGCAACAGCAGTAAAATCACAGCCTCTCAGTAGTCCCAGCTACTAGAATTTTCAAAACTACACTGACCTGATTCCTTTACAGCCAAGGATATGTAGGCAATCTCCGAAGCAAAGTTCGGTCAAACTTTTTCAAAATGCTTCCCATGGAGTATCAAACGGGCAAAAAATGTTCATGATTGCTCACTTTATCTTTGCCCGAAAGCTCTTCATGTTTCCGAGCAAAGAGGGACAGTTGTGAGTACGTAATTTTTGCCTCACCAAAATACTCCCACAAAATCAATAAATAGATTTTTTTCCTAATTGTTTTTTATTTTTTATAGATTTTTTAGGAATTTATGGTAATTATTTTCATTTAATTGCATTTTTCATGCATTTTTAACATTTTTTTAAAATCATAGAAAAATACCAAAAAAATTCCAAATCTTAATTACATAGCATTTTTAGGTCTTACTTGCATTTAGAGTTTAAATGCATAAGTTGATTGTATTATTAAAATAAAAATCACAAAAATGATGTTCATTTTTAGTTTTAGTGTCAATTTAGTAACTTTCTTTCATTATTTTAAGTTAATTAATTATGTAGATAGTAGAATTAGATAATTAGGTTAAATTCTACAATTTAGATTGTTTTAGAATTTAACTTAGGTTTTTAATTAATTTTATTAGGATTTTAAAAATCAAGAAGAAAAAAAAGCTTTGTCTAACTCTGAATTGGGCCAAACCCACTCTTTATTGGCCCAATTACCCTAAAATCCATATAATCCGCCCCAGTCCAGCCCAAAACCCTTAAAATTCGGCCCCCTCCACCAAATGACCAAAACGACCCCATTTTGATCACAGTCAATCCCCAATATTGATCCTCTTAGATCTAACGGCTTCAAACTCCACTCCCTAAACCATACAAGTGTCCTAAGACCCCCCCTTAACCCCCCAAACTCACCTCATTCTCTTCATCTCCCTCAAACTTCCCAAACCCTAGCCGCCACCCTCACCATAACCCTCTACCGGCGGCGCCACCCTAAACACCGCCAACCAACCTCAAAACCTCACCATATAATCCTAGGCTCCTTATCATCACCAATCCACCACTAATTTCCCTCAATTCCTATTAGAACTCTGTAATTTTTAGATCTAAAATCGACGCCCTAGTCCCGTTTTTTTTTTTTGAGTTCTTTTCCTGTATTTATTGGAGTTGGGTGGTCCGTTCACTCTTGTCTTGGCCGTTTTGCATCTCATAGATCTTTTCCCTAAAAAAATCCGGCAAAAAGTAAATTTCAAGCCGAATTCTTCGAATGAAAGGACCTGTGGAGGTCAGTTCTTGCTTAGAGTTGTGCGTCGTTGGTTTCTTTGGTCGATATTTTTCCTTGCATTCACGATAGCGATTAGGTATTATTTCTGTTGTTTGTTTAAGGTAGCTTATCACCAATTTTATATTTCTTTGTTAATTAACAAGTTTAGCTTCATAGCTCATTAATGTTCTAGTTAGTTCAATCATATTTTAAAATCTTTGTATTTATCATTTTACAATATTAATATTGTTCAAAATCAGTTATTTGATCTTTTGGGTTGTTTTGTGTTTGGGAGTCGGTGAGTTGCCGAGTTTGACAGTAGAAAGCCCAATTAGTTTGGGCCTAAGTTTGTTGGTTATTTGGCTTAATTCTTTGAATATTTGGGTTAATAGAGAATAGGTTGAAGTTTTCAGAAGTTCATAAGTTCTGGGAATAAAAGAAGGTTCTAGAAATAGGGACAACTGTCCCAATATCTCTTAAGAAAAGAGATAAAGAGTGAGAGGAAATATCTAGACATTGGACAGCTATCCATTTTTCTATTTTGGAAAGATGCCAATTCCCAAAATTTAAGGGAATGCTGGTAGATTCCCTCAATCCCTCTCATTCCCTCATAAAGCACATGCTTGCATTCTATAAAAAAGGACTCACACTCCCTCATTCACACACGAAATAGACTGCAGATTTTCAGATATTTTTCATTCTTCTTCACTCTCATTTTTAGAGAAGTTCTTCTAAAATTCTAGTCCTAAAAAAATGTTTTAAAAAAAACTAAAAGGAAAGGTTCAAGGTTTGGTTTTGAGTTCAAATCTTATGCTACAAGTTCTGGATTTATAGCTGTTGAAGTTAGAGAAGAGTCCCTGTCTTGTTGCTGTGTTGATTCTGCTGGTTTAAGTTGTAGATTTGAAGTTCATATCTCTCCTAGTTCTTTCTTGTTGTTGTTTTCTTGTTTAAAAGGTGTGTTTATCCTCTTTTACTCAATTTATAAACAGAGACTGGTTTGTCTATACCATACTATTGCAATGTTCTTAGTAATTCCATTTTTAGCATGTTTGAAGTCTTAAAATTGTGTAGCCTCATGTCCTTTGTTAATCTGGGCATTGTTTGAGCTTTTAAGGTGGTGGAAATAGTATGTTGATGTTCAGTAGTTGATATACATGTTATTTGGATGTCATGATTGATGTTTTCTTTTCTTTTCTTTATTTCAGAAGTGTTGTTATCAGTAGTTGATGTTAGTATTACTTTTGGTTCTGAAATTCCCTAAATGTTTGAGGTTCCAGGAGCTTAATAGCACTTTTTTTAAGTGTAAAGTTCTGCCCCTTTGAAATTATTTTGTCTGGTATTGCTGATGTTTGGTAGTGTAGGAGATTATGAATATGTGGCACAAGGCGCAAATTTACGAATCTAGACATTGGTTTGTTAGCTTTTGTAAATGATAAAAAGCTTCAAGAATAATGCAAAATCATTGATAGTTGATCACAGGCAGATTCAAAATCAATTTGATTCTGGCCTATGCAGACTACCTTTCTTAATATAGTTCAAGGCATGTAGTTATCTGGTAGAGTGTAATTAAGTCACTGATGATGTATAAAAAATATATTCATTCTTAGTTTAAATCATAGTTGTTTCAGTTTTTCTTTATGATAATGTGTGGGAAAATCAAGCTTTTAACTGCTGGATATTGTATAGCTATAAAATCTGCATATATGTATTCATTTCAATATCTGTCAAGGATTTTTTATTTGTTAAACATGTAGTTTGTAAATTAGTGTTATGTGCTTGATGAAATTAGTTATTGGAGTATGTTGTATATCTCTGTAGCCTCTATGGAAATGAATAATTTTTATGATATCCTAAATGTAATTCTGTTGTAGCTGGACTTGTAATAATGTTTCAAGCACATGATTAATTTTGTAAAGGGAATTTCCTTTAAAATTGAGCTTAAAATCTAGCATGTGTGCTTTTTGGGCCGGTTTAGGTTCGGCCCAGTTCCCCTATTGAATTCCTAGTGTGCGAAACTTTAATTGGGATAGTCATTTATTCAGTTCCTTTCTGTTATTTGTTAATTTGAATTGATCGAGAGATTCACTCTTATGAGAAACACTAAGCTAGTAATGGAAATTGCAATTTGGATTGTTTTCATTCCAAACTCATGTTTCATTTTGCTCTTTAATTCACATGGGTTATAACTGGGCAGGCGTGGAATCGATAATTGTAAAGTAATTGCTTCCAATTTTTCCCTAATAGAGCTTTTGTTTAAATTAAAAGAACTAGCTGATTCCCACATATATGTTACCATAATATTTGAACCTCACATGCAAATCTCAAATTTTAGGATAACAGAATCACAAACATCGTAGTTTACTTTAGGCGCGTAATAACAACCATCATGACTATGAGTACGATTCCCATAGCATAGTCGTGATACATAATCCCCAATTCGGGTGTGCATTTTATGTGATCGAACCATAACTTCAAACAATAATAAAATATACATGTTGTAGATCATAGGTAAGGTTCCCGTGATGCGATTCACAATGTGTATAAAAATAAACAAGTGCGCGACATTGTGACTTGTTCAAACCAATTCCATAAATAAATAAAAGCGGTTATAAAGTTAAAAATACACAATCGATTTAAAACACCTAATTAATTAGATAATTAGGCCAATTATTAATAGTTGAGCGACCATGGTAAAATCACGGAACTCGGGAATGCCTAACACCTTCTCCCGGGTTAACAGAATTTCTTACCCGGTCTTCTATGTTCGCGGATCAAAAATAGAGTCAATTTCCTCGATTTGGGATTTAAAATAAACCGGTGACTTGGGACACCATAATAACTATCCCAAGTGGCGACTCTAATAAATAAATAAATAATCTCATTTTAAATAATGTCACTTTGATTAGAAAAACTCTCTATCCCCCTCGGGAAAAAGGAGGTGTGACACTTAGGGCATATTTTGTTTAAGTCTTTGTAATCTACACATATTCTAAGTTTATTCCCCTTCTTGGGGACTACAACTACGTTTTATAACCACTCGGGATATTTTACTTCCCGAATGGATCCTATTTTGAGAAGTTTGGTTACCTCATCCTTGATGAATGTGTGCTTTACCTCGGACTGTGGCCTTCTCTTTTGCTTTACCGGTCTGAACTTTAGGTCCAAACTCAATTGATGAGTGGTGATCTCCGATGGAATCTCTTTCATATCAAGGTGGGACCAAGCAAAACTATCTATATTTTTAATAAGGAATTTAATGAGTTTTTCCCTGAGCTCGGGGGTTAATCATGTGCCCAGGTATACCTTTCGATCGGGTAGGTGCTCGATCAGTATGACTTGTTCCAGCTCTTCGACCGTTGACTTTGTGGCATCATTAATCATCAGGGGTTACGAAGGTTCAAGGTATCATGCAATCATCGTCCTCGATAATTCCCTATTGTTCCAATTTGGTCGAAGCCGGCGACTATGGTTGCTATTTTACCTTCTGCTTTTCCTTTGATTCCGATCCCTTTGTTGATGTGAGAGTTGACATTAGTATCACCTCATCGATTGCAAACATCTCTTTAGCTGCTGGTTATTCACCGTACATCGTTTTGACTCTTTCCGGTATTTGGAATTTCAAGATTTGATAAAGCGTTGAAGGTACTACCCTCATATTATGGATCCAAGGTCTTCCGAGCAGCGCATTGTACCTCATATCTCATTCGATCATGTGGAACTTCGTTTCCTGGATAGTTCCGGCCACGTTCACTGGCAACATAATTTTCCCTTTGGTGGTTTCACCTGCCACGTTAAAATCATTGAGTACTCGAGTTGCAGGCACGATCTGATCCTGTAGGCCGAGTTTCCCCACGACCCTCGATCGGATAATATTTGATGAACTACCTGGATCAACCAACACATATTTAACTTGAATTTTATTTATAATGATAGATATTATCAGTGCGTCGTTGTGAGGCTGTTCGATCCCCTCTGCCTCTTCTTCGTTGAAAGATAAGGTATCTTCTGGTAGGTAGTCCCGGGTGCGCTTCTCCCTTGTGATTGTGACTTTGGTGCATTTAAATGTCGGACCCTGAGGGATATCAACCCCACTGACGATCATATGAATCACGTGTTGCAGTTCCTCCTGTTCATTTTTCCTGTTTGTATCCCTGTCTCTGAAGTGATTTTTTGCTCGGTCACTCAAGAACTCTCGAAGATGACCTTCGTTGAACTAACAAGCTACCTCCTCCCTTAATTGTCTGCTTGGTTTTGTGACCATGAGTTCCACGATACTTGCACATTTGATTCGGATTCCTTTGAGCTAGATCGGTTTGCAGGGGTCTGGGCCATCTAGTATCCTTGATTCGTCTAATAGCTGATACAATACCTGAAGCATCGATGCTGAAGTTATATTCCGATAACCGTGGTGCTTCCTTAGGCTCGACGTGTTTATTAAAGCCATTCTTACTCATGAGCCCCCGAGAGTTTTGACATCGATCATTCATTCGATCATTTTGAACGGGGTTACGTCCCGGTCCATTGTTCCTTCAATATGCGCTATATGGTTGGTATCGATCTCTGTTCGATCGGGGATATCTGTCGATGTCCCTTTGAATCTTGCCTTCGGACCTGTTTGGGTAAACGGAACCGGATGGAGCTCCCAACTGATCATCCTCGACTCTGATCTTCGACTGGTACTTGTTATGCACATCAATCCAGGTCACTGTTGGATATTCAATCAAATTCTTCTTTAGTTAACGTGATGCTATCAAACTTCGCTCGTTCAAAGCCTCAGTAAAGGCTTGGACAACCCAATCATCGGTAATCGGGGGTAGGTCCATACGTTCCATATGAAATCGAGATATGAATTCCCTTAACATTTCATTGTCCTTTTGTTTCACTTTGAAGAGGTCTGACTTCCTGGTCACGATCTTTATCGCTCATGCGTGTGCCTTTACGAATGAATCGGCGAGCATGGCGAAAGAATTGATGGAATTGGGTGGCAAATTGTGGTACCATATCATTGCCCCCTTTGATAAAGTTTCTCCAAATTTTTTCAACAAAACAGATTCAATCTCATCATATTCTAAGTCATTTCCCTTTATTCTGCATGTGTACGAAGTGATGTGTTCATTAGGAATGGGATTCAGAGCCGCACTTTGAGGAAAAGGCTTCTGCACAAACTTCTTCGAATCCAAACCCTTTAGGATCGAGGGTGCCCCGATGTTTGGTCAACTCGTGAGTTGTACGTTTCTACCTTTTTGTCATTATCCTCGATTTTCTTTTCACCTGATTCTATCCATTTAGTGAACTCCTCGAGCATTTTCATGATGGCGGGATCAGTTCCCAATCCATTATCGTTCAATTTTTCCTGCACGGGTTCGACCCTATGAGCAACCTCCTGTGATGTATCGAGTTCGATTCTGCTTAGGGCCCGATTCTGATTTTGAAGTTGCGTTATCGCGGCCTGCTGAGTTTGTAGCATGTCAAATATCATTCGAAGGCTAATTCCGCCTTCTTCACCATTTTGTGTGTTCTGATCGGCTGCTCGGGTGTATCTGCGGACGCTATTTTCAGGGTCGACGCCTAAATCTCCACAGATGGTGACATGAGAGTTAACATCAATCGGATTCACGTCCTGTGGTGCGCCGAGATTGATTGGAGGTACTCCGTTTTTTGGGGCGACTACGTGCTCGTTTTCGCCATGAAGACCAAGGCCGGTGTCAGTGTGAGTGGGTACTGCTTGAGAGTTTAACATGTTGATTCCTGAAATAAAAATACTCACAAGAACAAGTGTAAAAGCAGTGTGTGTTATAAAGGTTAATATCAAGCAATCACTATTATCCTTAGCCCCACGGTAGGCGCCAAACTGTTTACCCTAAAAATCGAGTAATAATTAAACTTGTAATGTGATTTTAAGGATACGTGATTTCGCTTAATACCAATTTATTAACTTAAAAATAAATGATGTGAATTGACAAGAATTTAAAACAAACCAGTGCTTGGACAATGCCCTCGAGTTGTTGGACCTTCAAGGGTTGCAAAATAAGAACAGTTAAAGAATAATAAGCTGATGAACAATAGAGAAATATTATATTGCCTTGATCTTTATGAATGTAAGGTCCCTACAAATGATAGGGACCCCTCTTTATATACTAGAGGAATCCTAATTGTGGTACAATTCTAATTACGGAAGTAAATCCCTTGATTGATACAAATAACCGCCTTTGATTTGATCTGCTCTGAGATTTCCGCCGTGATCTTCGACTAGTTACAAATATTTTGCCTATCTGTTATTGTATTTCACTCGAAGTTGGGCATACTTAGTCTCGATTGCTGCTGGCATCAGTCTCGAGGAACACTTCGATCCTTGGACTCGATATCTCGTCTTCGAGCGCGAGTCTGATTCATTACGAGATTAAGCCCAATGCGACTCCTTTGCTTCGATCAAATAGCAAAATCGGATAGGCCCGATCTTGACCGTATACAAGAAGCTTTGATGGAGTGTTGAAAAAATGAAAATGTCAGCATAGAGGTTTAGAGTAAAGCAAATCAGAGAGCCAAAGAGCTTCATCGTGGGGGATTCATGTTGGGAATGGAAATTTTGGTGAATATAATCTAAGTAAAAAAAAGAGAGGGGAGGTTTAAAAAATGGGTGGATTTTAATTTAATCCTGAATAAAAACCGTGGCAAATCATAATACGCCATGTGGCTATTTTAAAGAGCCAAATTTCACCGAGATTTAGGCCATTAGTTTAAGGGGTATCCATGAGCCAAAAATAAAGATTGAGAGTATTTTCAGACCAAATGATGGAAGGAGGGTATTTGTGGTATTTTTGGCCCTTTTCCTATTTTTAAATACGCGCCTAAAAATTCAAGTAGCCACCAAAACCTAGCAGCCTCGGAACAAAAAGCAGTAGGAAGCTATTTGTCACCTTCACTGTCTTTCACCCTTGTACCATGTACGCCACTTTGACCCCCATCGGAAAAGAACCCATTCCCTCCATTAAAACCAGTAGCTTCCTCCATTAAAATACTAGTCAGGCAAATACACGAGCTCTCCACCTCGTATTTAGTTTTTCCTCCAAATCCAAGTCCCCAACAATGGCAATGAGTAAAGCTAAAAATTTACCCGAAGAAATCATAGTTGACATACTTACCCGGCTGCCCGCAAAGTCCGTAGGTCAATTCAGGTGCGTATCAAAGCGATGGTGCTCTCTTCTCTCATACCCACATTTCATCAAAGCTCACCTCAATTTGTATGCCCATAAGAGTGAAAAGAAACTCATTTTTACCTCTCGTTCAAATTCTATTCACACTATCACGTTTAACCGCAACCACCAAAATGGAACAATTGATGCCATTTCAAGAAACCTAAATTTACAGCAGCTCCCAGAGAACTGGGTTAATGTGCTTGGCTCATGTAATGGCTTAGTCTTGGTGATGAATGAGGACAATATCACTTTTTTGATAAACCCCACAACCTTAAAGTACCATAGAATTCCAACCTTTCATTTGGCTCTTCCTGTGCCAGATAGCCTTAGCATGTATGGTTTAGGGTATGATTCTGCTGGCGATGATTATAAGTTGGTTAATCTTTCTCGTAGATGGGATCTTGCCTCTACTTTTGTGGATGTCTACTCTGTGAAAACGGGTCTATGGAGGAGAGTTGAGAGTTCAACTCATGATCATATAACGCTTTCGGTTGGTTCTTGTTCTGGTTCTCTGGGGTTTTGGTAAATGGAGCTTTGCATTGGATGGCTCAGAAAGATTCCGATCCTTCATGTATAATTGAAGCTTATAATTAATCATGTATTGTTGTTGCTCCTCCTACATGTATAATTGTTGCTTTTGATTTAAGTGATGAGAAATTCTTGGAGGTGCCAACACCTACTGAGCTTTATAACCTTGATTTGCTTGGGTGTAATATTGTGGCTCTTAGAGGGTGTCTTTGTGTGTTCTCTAGACGTGGGAAAGTTTGGATGATGAGAGAATATGGTTTTGATGAGTCTTGGACCAGATTTAGTATTACAGAACCACCAAATATAGTGTCACGTTTGACCCCCTTATGTTTCGTGAGTGATGATAATGTTGTACTGGATGTGGATGGAGTGAAGTTGATTGTCTACAATAGGAAAGAAGATCAGTGGAGGGATATGATGGTTGATTGATTAACTCCTACATTTCACAGAACTAAACCTTTCATGGAGAGTTTTGTCTCTCCTACGTTTGGAGGTATCTTTATTGCTTGACGTTCTGAGATGATGCTGTATTCAGGTATATCATCAATATTTTCATTATTTTTTAATCATTTTTAGTGACTTTTGCACAAAAATTTTAAATTGGTCCATATTTGATTCAATGAAATGAACCCTTTTATAGTTTTGTGAATGGTAATTCTTTTGTCCTCGGAGAGTGTTGTGATGATAATTCTTTAGTCCTCAAGAAAAGTTAATTGTATAAATGAAAGAAAAAACTTGGATTTGTAGATTGAACTAATTCGGCATCATAGAATGGTGGCGCATCTTACGGAAAAGAATAGTTCAATTTTGAGCACAAGCCGTCTTGAAAAGGAATAGTTCTAGATGTTTTTACTGTTCTTTGAATCATGACACTCATCTCACAATGAGCTCATGTAAAATTAGTCATAGCCACTCCCATGCTTTCTGTTTTTAAGCAATTTGACTTTAAAACTGTTATCTAGCTGCTTTGGAAACAGAATTAATCTTATGTCGTATGCCTCCTTGATTGTATAATTGTCAAGAACTATCACTACAAAGACTAAAGATAGATATCAGGTCGTATTACAGCTTAAGAAGCTAACTAACTGCTGCTTAGTGGTTCATCATATTTCTATCTTAAATAAGTTAGCAAAAGTTGAACGAAGCTCTTTTATGCAGAAGCGAAGCGTGTTATTTTCTGTTGTGATTTACTTGCTACAATAGGATGGCTTGTAGCTGATTGTCTTCTTCCTCAAGTAAATTATTCAATAGCCACTGTATTTTCTTTGCCTAGGAAACCTGTGTTTGCAATTTTGTTAACTAATTTGGCAGCATTATTAGGATGCACTTTTAGTAAACTCCGTTACCTTCTAAGAAATGGTTTTCGTATTCATAGATCTTTGCTATTACATGCTTTGTCATTTGCTTCCATTGCCTATTACTTGTTATTGCTATTATATGTTTATTGCTTCTTTCTCATTGGTCTTGAGCCAAGGGTCTATCGGAAACAACCTCTCTACCTTATTTAGATAGAGGTTAGATCTGCGTACACATTACCCTCCACAGACCCTACTTGTGGGATCCCGTTGGGTTTGTTGTTGTTGTTTGCTTTGCAGAAGCTTTTGCAGAAGCTATTATCATGTTACAAGATACAGTCTATAGTCTATAGATGAACAGCTTAAAGAATCTCCCCACCTTTCCCCTCCCCGCCCCTCTCCTGGCCCAAAAAAGAGAAATGGTTTCATCAATTAAAGAGTTGGATTATTGAGGGTACATGGTGGAATTTCATGCATTTACATAGTAGCAAACAGAAAAAAAAAAACTACACAAACCCGGTGTTTTCACCATATCGGTGAATGTATCACACGTCTTTTATACACATTTTATCACTTAACTCTAGTTAATTTGCGTATATTTTCATTTCTCAATTTATCTTCAACTGTGGTAAATTCATGTGATTTGGTTTAAACACCAAGTATGCATAAGTACTTCTCATAGAAAATTGACACTTGTTCTATGCCTTGCACAGGAATTAATCTACTCTAGCAGAATTGGACATTAAGAGAGCTGCGCACAGAAGCCTGGATCTTAATATATTTTAATCCCAAGGGTGTTTCTCCTTAATTTATTATTTTATGACATTGATACTATTTTAATTTTTGGAAAATGATTGGAGGGTTTTCCAAGAAGACTTGGAATTGTGATTTCTTTCTTAGGGTGTTGGTACTATCTTTTTGGCCTTTATTGGTGTTAATGTTTTATTGTTTTTTTCATCTTTATAGTATTATTCAGAGGAAGAGGAAGTGCAGGGCTTCTAACCTTTCATTTCATTATGGACGGTTGATCCAAGATTCTTAATCAAAATTTTCAGCTTCAACAGTATATGAGTTGAAATTGAAATAGGCAAAAAAGTTAGCAGAAGCTAAAGTTGCACAAAAAATTTGCGAACGTTAAAATTTTCTGAATGGAAACCAACACTTCACTCGAAATACACCTTCACATCACTATTTCAAAATTTCACGTGAAATGCAAATTTTGCAAACACTCTTTGCCCAAACTAATAGTATTTAGTTCAGCACTGGAATATTGAATCGATTATTTCATGGCCAAATAGGCCTGCCTCTTCTACGTATATTCACATCAAAATATTCAAAGAGTCCCACCTCAATCCCTTAAAGTTGTTAAGCACAAAACAATATCTGCAAATGCTAATGTGTATCTACTCTTTTGAGGACAACTGATGTCAGTAACCATAAAGTTATAGTGAAGTCCACAGTGATTACCTGAGAACTTGTACAAAGTAACAAGTGAAGCTATACAGCTAATACAGTTTTTGTGCTTACAGAGCACAATTTGTATAATACATCAAGAATGCCGCAAAGCATGTCTCCCAATAGGCATTTGGTCTTAACGGTCAGAAACTAACCACTATCTCTCCACTCCATGCTGTTCAATTTCTTGAGATGCAGTGGTAGCAAAGGCAGGAATATTTGCCAGTTTCTTGATATGCAATTGTAGCAAACACAGGAACATCATACAAGACCAGTCACGGCAGGGGACCCGAATGCTGGGGATCGCGCCTATATTCTGTAATTACAGAGAGTTCATTTGGTTAAAAGGTGTACATGCAATTTAAGAGTTGTCAAACAGACACCTCCGAATTGTCATAGCGAATTCACCAACTTTTCTGGGGTGCAGGAAGGTTGCACATAGACCAAGACACACAGCAAAACCAGTGATTACAAACACAAGAGTACGAGATGTCAAAACTGTCTTTCTAACCAAGAAGCCACAAGGCTTCCCTGACTGCTCCTTCACTCTCAATGCCAATTCTGCATCCAAAAGTGGGACTGTTGAAGTGCTTTCCCAATAAGCTGAACCAAACTCTAGGTTATGCTCATGTGGTACCTCCACGTCCTACATATTATGAAGACACAAATATATTTAGCATCAGGTATGAGTCATCACCCTCTGAAAACACGTCTTACTATAGTAAGAACAAAAAAATGAGCTGCTAAGAGACATTCTGAAGGTAAAAAGCAATTCATATACTCATTACTCGAATCTGTAACATAAAATAAATGACCATTTTTATTTACCACAAGTGCATAGAATATGTAGTTAAAAGCGAAAAGTGCAAAAGAGCAACAAGATCCATGGGGTTTGAAGCGAGAAATGAAGTGCACTCGTCTTTGAAGGGAAGTACACAATTAACAACATTAAAAGATATCAAATATATATGAACGCCATAATGACATAATTGCAATTAAAACAACTAATTTCGGTATCCAATATAAAATAATACCTATATTAATCCAACTCCTCAAAGTTGAGATTCAAAGAACCTACTAATTTTAGTGGGAATCACTTTGTGCGTCACTGTTTGAAGCGCACAACTTCATCCATGAAGTGATAATCTCTCGCTTTGCATCCATCAAGAGACGAACCGAACATTACACTAAGTCAAGATCATTTTAGATGGGGCTAGGCTTGCTCATGTTCAAGCCTAGCGAGGAAAAAGTTCACCTTGGGCTTCAAAGCAGAGGCATATTTTATGTACCAACAGTTTGATTCACCAGCATAAAGATAAACGTAAAAGATTACTCTAAATTAAAGCATTTAATTAGAAACTAATAGCAGAACTCAATTCTGCAACATACTCTAAAATAATATGGCAATGGTAGAAATGAGATAGTCACCTCATTGTTAACTGGAAAAACAGATTTCATATGATTTTGGAAGATATCACTAGAAGTATTTGCCTCCTGCATAATCTTTCCCGCATCTCCCGTACAATATTCCTTTAGCTGCAATGTTTCCTTGAGCAGATTATTTTTCTCATAAATATTCCTCTGAAAAAGCCTCATTTCAGCATCAGTGATGCCAGCTAACAAGTTTCTATTCACCATATTTTCAAAATAAGGCAATACTCTTTTCAAAATAATAGTCGACTGACTTTCCATTAAAACATTCAACAAATAATTAAATCTCTGCATCTGTACAGACGCCACAATCTGAACATTTTCTGATGAAGGCTCCCTTAGTAACCATGCCACATCCAACATAAATTCTGAGAATTCTGATTTTCTACACGTGGAATCTTCACATGGAGAACAAACAGCAGTGTGTTCTGACCCTCCAGAACAGAACTTCCGTTGTATTTCTTTCATTTCTGCACAAATATCTTTTTCCGCAATGAGGATGGGAATGAAGTTAGATAAACCAGATTCATTCTCGACCTACAAAATAGACCAGATTGAATCTTTTACAGTCAAGATTAGTGAAACACAATGATAGGTTCAAGGTATTAAATACATGAACAATTGAAATCTTGCGCACTCTTTATTACTCCATCAGCGCACATATTCAGTTGGGATAGACCTTTACATTAGAAAGTTAAGGTTCATTTCAATGAAAACTAGCAGTCTAGCACCAAGAAAGTGCTGTAGTAAAAGATACAAAAGTATAGCTAGCACCCCTGCCTTTTTTTAAGATATAAATGATGTTGATGTTAGGGCCAATTTGCATGCACCTCGACTAATCCAGGAGACAACTTTCTACAGCTCACAGATACATGTGCCGGGTAAGGCTGCCCGCAAAGGCAGGAACAAATAGACTCATACTGAGTGTTTTAACTAGGATTTGAACCTGGAATATCTGGATTGTCACTCGTATGCCTCAACTCAACCATACACTAGAAGATCATAATTAGCCCTTCTCTTTCAGTGTAGGGAGCATATAAAATCAATAAATGCGACAAGAATTTTCTCAAAAAAAGTGCGACAGAATTTTTCTAACACCTTTTTAAGAATGGTCTTTTTCAAACATTATTCCTCCAGTAGTTTCCGTTAAGAATATATACAAGAAAATACAATGGCATGATGCACGGTGCTAATTATAGGAATGATACATTTATAAGCAAACATACAAAAATTGGAAAGAGGATAAAAGAAGATATTTGGTTAGAACTTCTACCTCAACAAAAGCGGGGCCAAAAAGATCTGCTTCAGTCCTAGGGACATGTATCTTTAATAATTGATGCTCCATGCTACCAGATCCACCTTCATTTTTACTACATGAAGGTGTAACACTGATATCATTCCCTAAATACCTTCCCCCAAATGACACAAGAAACCTGCCAAGGGCATCAACATGTTAATTTATAAAAAATGATAAAAAATAATATGAAAAAAAGGACAGCCCGGTGCACTAAGCTCACGCTATGCGCGGGGTCCGACGAAGGGCCGGACCACAAGAGTCTATTGTACGCAGTCGTACCCAGCATTTCCGCAAGAGGCTGTTTCCACGGCTCGAACCCAACCTCCTGGTCATATGGCAGCAACTTTACCAGTTACACCAAGGCTCCCTTTCAAATACGAATTGATTTATTTCAAACTTGAAAGATAACACGAATTGTCCTCTAAAGCCTCCATGAGGTAATAGAGATACTAGACTAATAGGCGTTTGATTTATTTCAGCTTTTCAAAAACAAAACAAAAAAAGAGTTTACAGAATTTTATAGCGAAACTGCAACTATCTATGAGCATAGCAAACTTGCAAATGCAGATATGAGTGGATATTCACCCAAAAGAAGGGGGGGGGGAGGGGAAGCAGTTGGTATGAGGGAACAAAAAAGCTTCCAATTTGGTATGATCAAATATCCTGCCAAATTTAATGAGAAAGCAGTCCATAGCTCATCAAAAAGATTTATAAATACGATGTGGCCAAATGCAGGTATGAGTTAAAAATATGAGTAGATGCGAGCGAGCATGAAAGCTCGCAATCTGGTCGGATCAAAAGCCTTCTGAACTAAGCAAACAGAGCAGTCATGACGCAGGACGATTTGGCTAACTACGAACTTATCTTTCTATTCCACGCCATCAAAAGCAATACTCCTTCCTATTTATGTGATTGTGTTTGACTAAGCACGGAATTTAACAAATTAAAGAAGAATTTTGACGTGATAGCCAAATATATGCAAAGTACCAAAATTATCATTTTAAATGAGTGGTGATGAAAGCTCCACACGTCTTTTCATTCAAAATTAGTGGTGAGGGTCCTAAAAGGTCATGTTGTTAAGGGTAAAATGGAGATCTTAAAATTAATAAGTTTCCAAAAAGAGAAAGGTGTCATACTTTTTGGGATGTCACATAAATTGGGGCGGAGGGAGTAGTATTTATCAAGGGTATGATGCTAGGCCTAGATACTAAAACTCATCTATGATATATTTTACAAATATTTGCGCTAAGCCAGTGCACAACAAGTGTAACTACAGGCTATCCAAAACTGCCATTTCGTCTAAAATAGCATCTACATCTTGTACAATAACTAGTTTGCACCGAAAAGCAAGGAGAAAAAGATCATCTCTTTCCTATTCTTGTACTCCCTCCATTTCAAAAAAATTGGCATACTCGGAGTACAAGAGTCAAAGTACTATTTGACTATGAATTTGGACATAGATTTTTCAATTTTTTGAAAATAAAATTTACATTTCAGGAAACTACGTAAAAAGTATTATTAGTCATAATAATTCATAATTCAAAATATTTATAAAATATTTAAGAAAAACATGGTCAAAGAACAACCTCGTAGACTTCCCAAATAGTAATGGTGGCAATCTTTTGAAAAGGAGGGAGTATATATAATTATTAATATTATAAATTGCAGCGACACAGATCCTAGTAAAACTAAATTCACCTCCATTCAGCAACTCCTATTAATTGCTCATACTGTTGTTTGTAATCTATGCCCAACTGAGAGTTGCATCAGAGTTGGCAAAAAAGGTTTCAAAAGTGTATCAAAAGCAAACAATTTCATTACCACCAAGCAAGTAGCATAGAACGGGCACGAGGGTCGTACCATACACCAAAGGCAGCTAGTGCTTCATGAAAAAATCAAGGGACCAATATGAGTTGGACATGATTTAAATTTAAATCTTTCTTTTTTCTATTCCTTTTCTTTTTGGATGCTTTTTAATAACATCATTGTTCGAACCAACTTGTGTGCACCTTAATTGTTCCACCTGGGATCTGGATTAGTGAAGCAATCATGGAGTGAAAAAGAAACATGAAACTCTTCGAAACGATGCAGCGAAGCAAGAGGACAACACCAAAAGTCTGAACAAAGTTACCTTTTTTCTTCCATTTCAAGTTTGACATAGAACGAGGGTTGTCCATCAAATTCAGTTATATTCATCATCATCAAGTTTTAAGCCTGCAAACTGGAGAGATTTTTTTGTTTTTCATTTCTACTGGGATCAGGGAAGGAGAAAAGGGACACTGAGACTAGAACCCATTGTGTTGGAGAATGCCACTAGTACAACTGAACTATAAGCCTTGGAGTGTTCACGCCTAAAAGCTTTTATTTTTAAAAATCTTTATAAGAATGAGGCCCCAATAGTTCTTGACAAGTTTCACGCCTATTTTTAGTGAAAATTTACTATCCAGAGTCCAACAATCTATCCGTAATCAAAGGACAATAGGACACCCATGTCCTAAAAATCAACAACAACAACAACCCAGTGTAATCCCACAAGTGGGGTCTGGGGAGGGTAATATGTACGCAGACCTTACCTCTACCCCGAGGGGCAGAGAGGCTGTTTCCAGGAGACCCTCGGCTCAAAGAGGCAACAAGAGACACTATATTAGTACTATCAATAGACTCATAATAAAACAACATAAAATACCATAAAATCCATAACATAACATAAATACCATAAAATAACAAAGTAACAGCAATATAAGAGATTGAATCATGACTATATCCGCTATTTTGATACTCAAATTCAATAGAGATGAAATTTGAGCATGCGCTAAGCTCTAACATGTCTACCGCATCCCTGCCCTATTGGAATCGAAGTCCAACATACAACAACAAACCCCGCATAATTCCACAAGTAGTGTCTGGGGAGGGTAGTGTGTATGCAGACCTTACCCCCCTTTAAGAAGGGGGAGAGGCCATTTCCAGTGGACCCTCGGCTTAAGAAAGATAAAAAGAATGGCAACAACAAGCAAACCAATTGAAAAACCAAAGCGAAAATACAAAACCAACACTAGGTAATGCAATCAAAACATCCAAATGAAAGCAACAAGTAATAACAAAAGTCGAGTACGAAAATACACAAATGATACTAAATAATGTACTAAAGCTGCTGTTACAAACAAGGACATCGCTCCGCTACCTAGCCCCTTACCTTTATTCTCGACCTCTATACCACCTTCCTATCCATAGTAATGTCCTCTATACCAGATGTTCTAAGCGTGCAAGAAACTCCATCCAGAGGATAAAAATGAATTGTATATTACTTTTTTGTTTTGGTAAGAATGACTGTGAATCCATACTTGTAGTCATAGAATCCCTGTAAGTTTTTGTCTGGGGGGCCTTATTTTGCTATTATGGAGGACGTATCTGGTTAACAGCACAAGCTTTGTGCTAATATTTTTAATATATGTAACATGTTACCAATTTAAAAAAAAAAGGGCAAACATATACAAACTCTCAGTTTCTAGAGCTCGGATAAGCTAGTTTTAGTAGAGTCAGCAAGCTTGAGATTTTCTTTTGTCCATAAACAACTCAGTTCCTATCATAATATCTCCTGTTGAGTGTTGACAATTAATGAAGAACTCAGGATACTTCGACAGAACCAAATATAAGCGGATTATAGATTGACAAAAATGTGATTCTAACTCATACCGGAATCTGGGCTGCATTAGATTGCTTCCACAGGCAAAAAACTCCATAGGCTTGCCAGCCTCAAAGCAAGTAGGATGAATAGACTTAAGCTTTGGTGCTGGTCCCTTTAGCTTGACTTTCACTACTGAATTTTCACCTGCTTTATAAAGAATATTTGTTACCATTTAAAATTGCAACTTTGGTGTTGATCTGTTATTTTGGGTTTGTGACTTGTCCCACCAATATTGTGCATACATAATATACACGCATAAACATACATTTATATATGGAAAATCTGAAAAATTGTTTCCCATTGTCCATAAGGTGGGCCAACTCTGATATGGAACATACTTCTCTTCCTGTTCAACAATGTTCAAAAGTTCGCTAATTATTTTAACCCCTGACCCCCCCCCCCCCTTCCCCTCTCCCCCCAAAAAAAACAAAATTATATATGCACTTGGGAGTTGGGCCTACCTACTACCATGTCTAGAAAAACTAGGAATTAGGACTACGTTTCAGTAGAAAATTTTAACTAGTCAATTTGTAGTGATATTGACAAAGAGTAGATCAAAATACAATGTGCAACATAACATTGACCAGAACGGACCACGGAAACGAGAGTTTAAATCCCAGTGAAGGCCAAATAAGGGGAAATTAGGTGATTTTTTCCCATCTGTATAAGCCTTGGTAGATAGGTCACCTGACACGTGCTGGTAGGAGGTATTATCAGAACAATAATAATAAAATAAATATATAACAATGACCAGACCATCTATATTTACAACAAAAACGGAAAGGAAAAATTGTTCTTAAACTCACAACTGAATGGTAAGATATGGAGATCTGGGAACTCATATTTTGAATTTACTCGGAAAAAAGTGAATTTCAGATTGGTGTGCGTCCAAGTCAACCTAGGAGGGATGGTGAATTCAGTTTCATTCAGAAGTTCATAAATGGAAACTATTTAACAACCTTATGTACAGAAAAAGCAAACAAAGGTCCAATTAAATACTCCCTCTGCTCCAATTTATATGACAGTTTTCTATCTTGCATGGTTCCAAAATTCCTAACGCCATTCCATTTTTATACAACTTTCAAACTCTCACAAATTCAAATATATCAAGCTATTCAGCTTTTAATATTTTGAGTGATGTTTTCTCTATCAAACTAACTTTTCAACCATTAGTCCAATATTTTTCTTCTTATCTTATATTTAGTCAAACTAGCATCTTAAACTTCATACCTAGTCAAATACTGTCAATAAAATGAAATGGCAGGATTAGTCGTATTAGCCAAACAAGATCTACATCAAATGAAAAAGTAGGGTCTCAGAAATAAAGATTAGACCTCATTGATCTTATAAGTTCGTACTTCGTTCCAACAGAGCTTAAGGGTAGAAAACTTGAGGTACCAATTTACCTTTTGTAACGCGAAATACCATGTTGTTGAGATAAACAAGAAAGCTTCCTCTCCCGCGAAGCATGTTTCCAGGTGATGCAATAAACTCATATAGGTGTGCAGCTGGGTCTTCCAGCAACTGTTAAACCCAATGAGGAACTCGATCATTTAGAAACAAATGATGTTCTATAAAAGCATAACACGGAAATCCACAACCAAAATGTTACAGAAGCCACATGTAGCAGACATCTCAAACAGAAAGCAGTATGGTAACTCTTCCTAATATCTAACTCCTACAGCACTCTGAGTTTCATTTTCACTATTGCATTGTGTTCTATGAGAGGAATTCCTGACCTAGAAACTCAAAACACAATCTCTTAGTAAAGATGGTCGTAGTACCATTCAAAGAGGAGATGCACCACTTGCTCAAAATTATACTAATCCATGGTAATATCTAAACATTCATAGACCAATCACACACAGAATTTGGTTATCATCAGAGAGGAACAGTAACTATATTACCTTACCCCACTTGAATGTTGGCATTGCAACAAAAACTGTCAAGATTGTACAACCTGGACGAATATAGCCCTCCAATTCGACAGGCATACTGGCCAACCACTGGAAGATCTGTAGAGTAAAATGTCAATCAAACCCCATGAACTCTATTGGAGAAAAAGAATTTACTTTCTCTTATGTACTAAACTGTAATAATAATCCTTTAATACTTGGTGCCGGAGTCTTCGAGGGAACTCTGCAGGGTTCCAATCATAAAGCTTGAATGAGATCCGACCAGTGGGGCACTGTGCAAAGAAGAATGACGATCAGTCAATTCAAAGTTATAGTCCAGATATAAATGGAAATTAATGGGAAAAGGGGAATTATGTCATCAGACCTACCATCGAAGAAAAAGCACTCTTGTTGTCGTAATAGGATGGAGAAAGGGAATTTTTGGAGTTCTCTTTTTCTGCATCACCCTGTGTCTCACCAGAAGCTGTGAAACTGTCACTCTGATTATTTTGGATGCCTTGAGTAGAGCCTATTGGCACATGTCCTTCAGATTCTAATAAGATTTCCCTTTCTCCTAATTGGCTGCCCGTGCATGTGCTATCTGGTCATTCAAACAAACAAAAAAAATATCCTATTTTCAGTTTAAACCAGTAGTAGCCTAACATATGGAACATGGCATCTACTATAGATAAATGACAGGTAAATACAGCTTTTCCAGCAGAAGACAACTTTTTAGCCACAAAGTTGTTTCAAGTTCATTATACCTTTGACATTGTCATCATCACCACTAATATTGAGCTTAAAATCTAGCATGTGTGCTTTTTGGGCCGGTTTAGGTTCGGCCCAGTTCCCCTATTGAATTCCTAGTGTGCGAAACTTTAATTGGGATAGTCATTTATTCAGTTCCTTTCTGTTATTTGTTAATTTGAATTGATCGAGAGATTCACTCTTATGAGAAACACTAAGCTAGTAATGGAAATTGCAATTTGGATTGTTTTCATTCCAAACTCATGTTTCATTTTGCTCTTTAATTCACATGGGTTATAACTCGGCAGGCGTGGAATCGATAATTGTAAAGTAATTGCTTCCAATTTTTCCCTAATAGAGCTTTTGTTTAAATTAAAAGAACTAGCTGATTCCCACATATATGTTACCATAATATTTGAACCTCACATGCAAATCTCAAATTTTAGGATAACAGAATCACAAACATCGTAGTTTACTTTAGGCGCGTAATAACAACCATCATGACTATGAGTACGATTCCCATAGCATAGTCGTGATACATAATCCCCAATTCGGGTGTGCATTTTATGTGATCGAACCATAACTTCAAACAATAATAAAATATACATGTTGTAGATCATAGGTAAGGTTCCCGTGATGCGATTCACAATGTGTATAAAAATAAACAAGTGCGCGACATTGTGACTTGTTCAAACCAATTCCATAAATAAATAAAAGCGGTTATAAAGTTAAAAATACACAATCGATTTAAAACACCTAATTAATTAGATAATTAGGCCAATTATTAATAGTTGAGCGACCATGGTAAAATCACGGAACTCGGGAATGCCTAACACCTTCTCCCGGGTTAACAGAATTTCTTACCCGGTCTTCTATGTTCGCGGATCAAAAATAGAGTCAATTTCCTCGATTTGGGATTTAAAATAAATCGGTGACTTGGGACACCATAATAACTATCCCAAGTGGCGACTCTAATAAATAAATAAATAATCTCATTTTAAATAATGTCACTTTGATTAGAAAAACTCTCTATCCCCCTCGGGAAAAAGGAGGTGTGACACTTAGGGCATACTTTGTTTAAGTCTTTGTAATCTACACATATTCTAAGTTTATTCCCCTTCTTGGGGACTACAACTACGTTTTATAACCACTCGGGATATTTTACTTCCCGAATGGATCCTATTTTGAGAAGTTTGGTTACCTCATCCTTGATGAATGTGTGCTTTACCTCGGACTGTGGCCTTCTCTTTTGCTTTACCGGTCTGAACTTTAGGTCCAAACTCAATTGATGAGTGGTGATCTCCGATGGAATCTCTTTCATATCAAGGTGGGACCAAGCAAAACTATCTATATTTTTAATAAGGAATTTAATGAGTTTTTCCCTGAGCTCGGGGGTTAATCATGTGCCCAGGTATACCTTTCGATCGGGTAGGTGCTCGATCAGTATGACTTGTTCCAGCTCTTCGACCGTTGACTTTGTGGCATCATTAATCATCAGGGGTTACGAAGGTTCAAGGTATCATGCAATCATCGTCCTCGATAATTCCCTATTGTTCCAATTTGGTCGAAGCCGGCGACTATGGTTGCTATTTTACCTTCTGCTTTTCCTTTGATTCCGATCCCTTTGTTGATGTGAGAGTTGACATTAGTATCACCTCATCGATTGCAAACATCTCTTTAGCTGCTGGTTATTCACCGTACATCGTTTTGACTCTTTCCGGTATTTGGAATTTCAAGATTTGATAAAGCGTTGAAGGTACTACCCTCATATTATGGATCCAAGGTCTTCCGAGCAGCGCATTGTACCTCATATCTCATTCGATCATGTGGAACTTCGTTTCCTGGATAGTTCCGGCCACGTTCACTGGCAACATAATTTTCCCTTTGGTGGTTTCACCTGCCACGTTAAAATCATTGAGTACTCGAGTTGCAGGCACGATCTGATCCTGTAGGCCGAGTTTCCCCACGACCCTCGATCGGATAATATTTGATGAACTACCTGGATCAACCAACACATATTTAACTTGAATTTTATTTATAATGATAGATATTATCAGTGCGTCGTTGTGAGGTTGTTCGATCCCCTCTGCCTCTTCTTCGTTGAAAGATAAGGTATCTTCTGGTAGGTAGTCCCGGGTGCGCTTCTCCCTTGTGATTGTGACTTTGGTGCATTTAAATGTCGGACCCTGAGGGATATCAACCCCACTGACGATCATATGAATCACGTGTTGCAGTTCCTCCTGTTCATTTTTCCTGTTTGTATCCCTGTCTCTGAAGTGATTTTTTGCTCGGTCACTCAAGAACTCTCGAAGATGACCTTCGTTGAACTAACAAGCTACCTCCTCCCTTAATTGTCTGCTTGGTTTTGTGACCATGAGTTCCACGATACTTGCACATTTGATTCGGATTCCTTTGAGCTGGATCGGTTTGCAGGGGTCTGGGCCATCTAGTATCCTTGATTCGTCTAATAGCTGATACAATACCTGAAGCATCGATGCTGAAGTTATATTCCGATAACCGTGGTGCTTCCTTAGGCTCGACGTGTTTATTAAAGCCATTCTTACTCATGAGCCCCCGAGAGTTTTGACATCGATCATTCATTCGATCATTTTGAACGGGGTTACGTCCCGGTCCATTGTTCCTTCAATATGCGCTATATGGTTGGTATCGATCTCTGTTCGATCGGGGATATCTGTCGATGTCCCTTTGAATCTTGCCTTCGGACCTGTTTGGGTAAACGGAACCGGATGGAGCTCCCAACTGATCATCCTCGACTCTGATCTTCGACTGGTACTTGTTATGCACATCAATCCAGGTCACTGTTGGATATTCAATCAAATTCTTCTTTAGTTAACGTGATGCTATCAAACTTCGCTCGTTCAAAGCCTCAGTAAAGGCTTGGACAACCCAATCATCGGTAATCGGGGGTAGGTCCATACGTTCCATATGAAATCGAGATACGAATTCCCTTAACATTTCATTGTCCTTTTGTTTCACTTTGAAGAGGTCTGACTTCCTGGTCACGATCTTTATCGCTCATGCGTGTGCCTTTACGAATGAATCGGCGAGCATGGCGAAAGAATTGATGGAATTGGGTGGCAAATTGTGGTACCATATCATTGCCCCCTTTGATAAAGTTTCTCCAAATTTTTTCAACAAAACAGATTCAATCTCATCATATTCTAAGTCATTTCCCTTTATTCTGCATGTGTACGAAGTGATGTGTTCATTAGGAATGGGATTCAGAGCCGCACTTTGAGGAAAAGGCTTCTGCACAAACTTCTTCGAATCCAAACCCTTTAGGATCGAGGGTGCCCCGATGTTTGGTCAACTCGTGAGTTGTACGTTTCTACCTTTTTGTCATTATCCTCGATTTTCTTTTCACCTGATTCTATCCATTTAGTGAACTCCTCGAGCATTTTCATGATGGCGGGATCAGTTCCCAATCCATTATCGTTCAATTTTTCCTGCACGGGTTCGACCCTATGAGCAACCTCCTGTGATGTATCGAGTTCGATTCTGCTTAGGGCCCGATTCTGATTTTGAAGTTGCGTTATCGCGGCCTGCTGAGTTTGTAGCATGTCAAATATCATTCGAAGGCTAATTCCGCCTTCTTCACCATTTTGTGTGTTCTGATCGGCTGCTCGGGTGTATCTGCGGACGCTATTTTCAGGGTCGACGCCTAAATCTCCACAGATGGTGACATGAGAGTTAACATCAATCGGATTCACGTCCTGTGGTGCGCCGAGATTGATTGGAGGTACTCCGTTTTTTGGGGCGACTACGTGCTCGTTTTCGCCATGAAGACCAAGGCCGGTGTCAGTGTGAGTGGGTACTGCTTGAGAGTTTAACATGTTGATTCCTGAAATAAAAATACTCACAAGAACAAGTGTAAAAGCAGTGTGTGTTATAAAGGTTAATATCAAGCAATCACTATTATCCTTAGCCCCACGGTAGGCGCCAAACTGTTTACCCTAAAAATCGAGTAATAATTAAACTTGTAATGTGATTTTAAGGATACGTGATTTCGCTTAATACCAATTTATTAACTTAAAAATAAATGATGTGAATTGACAAGAATTTAAAACAAACCAGTGCTTGGACAATGCCCTCGAGTTGTTGGACCTTCAAGGGTTGCAAAATAAGAACAGTTAAAGAATAATAAGCTGATGAACAATAGAGAAATATTATATTGCCTTGATCTTTATGAATGTAAGGTCCCTACAAATGATAGGGACCCCTCTTTATATACTAGAGGAATCCTAATTGTGGTACAATTCTAATTACGGAAGTAAATCCCTTGATTGATACAAATAACCGCCTTTGATTTGATCTGCTCTGAGATTTCCGCCGTGATCTTCGACTAGTTACAAATATTTTGCCTATCTGTTATTGTATTTCACTCGAAGTTGGGCATACTTAGTCTCGATTGCTGCTGGCCTCAGTCTCGAGGAACACTTCGATCCTTGGACTCGATATCTCGTCTTCGAGCGCGAGTCTGATTCATTACGAGATTAAGCCCAATGCGACTCCTTTGCTTCGATCAAATAGCAAAATCGGATAGGCCCGATCTTGACCGTATACAAGAAGCTTTGATGGAGTGTTGAAAAAATGAAAATGTCAGCATAGAGGTTTAGAGTAAAGCAAATCAGAGAGCCAAAGAGCTTCATCGTGGGGGATTCATGTTGGGAATGGAAATTTTGGTGAATATAATCTAAGTAAAAAAAAGAGAGGGGAGGTTTAAAAAATGGGTGGATTTTAATTTAATCCTGAATAAAAACCGTGGCAAATCATAATACGCCATGTGGCTATTTTAAAGAGCCAAATTTCACCGAGATTTAGGCCATTAGTTTAAGGGGTATCCATGAGCCAAAAATAAAGATTGAGAGTATTTTCAGACCAAATGATGGAAGGAGGGTATTTGTGGTATTTTTGGCCCTTTTCCTATTTTTAAATACGCGCCTAAAAATTCAAGTAGCCACCAAAACCTAGCAGCCTCGGAACAAAAAGCAGTAGGAAGCTATTTGTCACCTTCACTGTCTTTCACCCTTGTACCATGTACGCCACTTTGACCCCCATCGGAAAAGAACCCATTCCCTCCATTAAAACCAGTAGCTTCCTCCATTAAAATACTAGTCAGGCAAATACACGAGCTCTCCACCTCGTATTTAGTTTTTCCTCCAAATCCAAGTCCCCAACAATGGCAATGAGTAAAGCTAAAAATTTACCCGAAGAAATCATAGTTGACATACTTACCCGGCTGCCCGCAAAGTCCGTAGGTCAATTCAGGTGCGTATCAAAGCGATGGTGCTCTCTTCTCTCATACCCACATTTCATCAAAGCTCACCTCAATTTGTATGCCCATAAGAGTGAAAAGAAACTCATTTTTACCTCTCGTTCAAATTCTATTCACACTATCACGTTTAACCGCAACCACCAAAATGGAACAATTGATGCCATTTCAAGAAACCTAAATTTACAGCAGCTCCCAGAGAACTGGGTTAATGTGCTTGGCTCATGTAATGGCTTAGTCTTGGTGATGAATGAGGACAATATCACTTTTTTGATAAACCCCACAACCTTAAAGTACCATAGAATTCCAACCTTTCATTTGGCTCTTCCTGTGCCAGATAGCCTTAGCATGTATGGTTTAGGGTATGATTCTGCTGGCGATGATTATAAGTTGGTTAATCTTTCTCGTAGATGGGATCTTGCCTCTACTTTTGTGGATGTCTACTCTGTGAAAACGGGTCTATGGAGGAGAGTTGAGAGTTCAACTCATGATCATATAACGCTTTCGGTTGGTTCTTGTTCTGGTTCTCTGGGGTTTTGGTAAATGGAGCTTTGCATTGGATGGCTCAGAAAGATTCCGATCCTTCATGTATAATTGAAGCTTATAATTAATCATGTATTGTTGTTGCTCCTCCTACATGTATAATTGTTGCTTTTGATTTAAGTGATGAGAAATTCTTGGAGGTGCCAACACCTACTGAGCTTTATAACCTTGATTTGCTTGGGTGTAATATTGTGGCTCTTAGAGGGTGTCTTTGTGTGTTCTCTAGACGTGGGAAAGTTTGGATGATGAGAGAATATGGTTTTGATGAGTCTTGGACCAGATTTAGTATTACAGAACCACCAAATATAGTGTCACGTTTGACCCCCTTATGTTTCGTGAGTGATGATAATGTTGTACTGGATGTGGATGGAGTGAAGTTGATTGTCTACAATAGGAAAGAAGATCAGTGGAGGGATATGATGGTTGATTGATTAACTCCTACATTTCACAGAACTAAACCTTTCATGGAGAGTTTTGTCTCTCCTACGTTTGGAGGTATCTTTATTGCTTGACGTTCTGAGATGATGCTGTATTCAGGTATATCATCAATATTTTCATTATTTTTTAATCATTTTTAGTGACTTTTGCACAAAAATTTTAAATTGGTCCATATTTGATTCAATGAAATGAACCCTTTTATAGTTTTGTGAATGGTAATTCTTTTGTCCTCGGAGAGTGTTGTGATGATAATTCTTTAGTCCTCAAGAAAAGTTAATTGTATAAATGAAAGAAAAAACTTGGATTTGTAGATTGAACTAATTCGGCATCATAGAATGGTGGCGCATCTTACGGAAAAGAATAGTTCAATTTTGAGCACAAGCCGTCTTGAAAAGGAATAGTTCTAGATGTTTTTACTGTTCTTTGAATCATGACACTCATCTCACAATGAGCTCATGTAAAATTAGTCATAGCCACTCCCATGCTTTCTGTTTTTAAGCAATTTGACTTTAAAACTGTTATCTAGCTGCTTTGGAAACAGAATTAATCTTATGTCGTATGCCTCCTTGATTGTATAATTGTCAAGAACTATCACTACAAAGACTAAAGATAGATATCAGGTCGTATTACAGCTTAAGAAGCTAACTAACTGCTGCTTAGTGGTTCATCATATTTCTATCTTAAATAAGTTAGCAAAAGTTGAACGAAGCTCTTTTATGCAGAAGCGAAGCGTGTTATTTTCTGTTGTGATTTACTTGCTACAATAGGATGGCTTGTAGCTGATTGTCTTCTTCCTCAAGTAAATTATTCAATAGCCACTGTATTTTCTTTGCCTAGGAAACCTGTGTTTGCAATTTTGTTAACTAATTTGGCAGCATTATTAGGATGCACTTTTAGTAAACTCCGTTACCTTCTAAGAAATGGTTTTCGTATTCATAGATCTTTGTTATTACATGCTTTGTCATTTGCTTCCATTGCCTATTACTTGTTATTGCTATTATATGTTTATTGCTTCTTTCTCATTGGTCTTGAGCCAAGGGTCTATCGGAAACAACCTCTCTACCTTATTTAGATAGAGGTTAGATCTGCGTACACATTACCCTCCACAGACCCTACTTGTGGGATCCCGTTGGGTTTGTTGTTGTTGTTTGCTTTGCAGAAGCTTTTGCAGAAGCTATTATCATGTTACAAGATACAGTCTATAGTCTATAGATGAACAGCTTAAAGAATCTCCCCACCTTTCCCCTCCCCGCCCCTCTCCTGGCCCAAAAAAGAGAAATGGTTTCATCAATTAAAGAGTTGGATTATTGAGGGTACATGGTGGAATTTCATGCATTTACATAGTAGCAAACAGAAAAAAAAAAACTACACAAACCCGGTGTTTTCACCATATCGGTGAATGTATCACACGTCTTTTATACACATTTTATCACTTAACTCTAGTTAATTTGCGTATATTTTCATTTCTCAATTTATCTTCAACTGTGGTAAATTCATGTGATTTGGTTTAAACACCAAGTATGCATAAGTACTTCTCATAGAAAATTGACACTTGTTCTATGCCTTGCACAGGAATTAATCTACTCTAGCAGAATTGGACATTAAGAGAGCTGCGCACAGAAGCCTGGATCTTAATATATTTTAATCCCAAGGGTGTTTCTCCTTAATTTATTATTTTATGACATTGATACTATTTTAATTTTTGGAAAATGATTGGAGGGTTTTCCAAGAAGACTTGGAATTGTGATTTCTTTCTTAGGGTGTTGGTACTATCTTTTTGGCCTTTATTGGTGTTAATGTTTTATTGTTTTTTTCATCTTTATAGTATTATTCAGAGGAAGAGGAAGTGCAGGGCTTCTAACCTTTCATTTCATTATGGACGGTTGATCCAAGATTCTTAATCAAAATTTTCAGCTTCAACAGTATATGAGTTGAAATTGAAATAGGCAAAAAAGTTAGCAGAAGCTAAAGTTGCACAAAAAATTTGCGAACGTTAAAATTTTCTGAATGGAAACCAACACTTCACTCGAAATACACCTTCACATCACTATTTCAAAATTTCACGTGAAATGCAAATTTTGCAAACACTCTTTGCCCAAACTAATAGTATTTAGTTCAGCACTGGAATATTGAATCGATTATTTCATGGCCAAATAGGCCTGCCTCTTCTACGTATATTCACATCAAAATATTCAAAGAGTCCCACCTCAATCCCTTAAAGTTGTTAAGCACAAAACAATATCTGCAAATGCTAATGTGTATCTACTCTTTTGAGGACAACTGATGTCAGTAACCATAAAGTTATAGTGAAGTCCACAGTGATTACCTGAGAACTTGTACAAAGTAACAAGTGAAGCTATACAGCTAATACAGTTTTTGTGCTTACAGAGCACAATTTGTATAATACATCAAGAATGCCGCAAAGCATGTCTCCCAATAGGCATTTGGTCTTAACGGTCAGAAACTAACCACTATCTCTCCACTCCATGCTGTTCAATTTCTTGAGATGCAGTGGTAGCAAAGGCAGGAATATTTGCCAGTTTCTTGATATGCAATTGTAGCAAACACAGGAACATCATACAAGACCAGTCACGGCAGGGGACCCGAATGCTGGGGATCGCGCCTATATTCTGTAATTACAGAGAGTTCATTTGGTTAAAAGGTGTACATGCAATTTAAGAGTTGTCAAACAGACACCTCCGAATTGTCATAGCGAATTCACCAACTTTTCTGGGGTGCAGGAAGGTTGCACATAGACCAAGACACACAGCAAAACCAGTGATTACAAACACAAGAGTACGAGATGTCAAAACTGTCTTTCTAACCAAGAAGCCACAAGGCTTCCCTGACTGCTCCTTCACTCTCAATGCCAATTCTGCATCCAAAAGTGGGACTGTTGAAGTGCTTTCCCAATAAGCTGAACCAAACTCTAGGTTATGCTCATGTGGTACCTCCACGTCCTACATATTATGAAGACACAAATATATTTAGCATCAGGTATGAGTCATCACCCTCTGAAAACACGTCTTACTATAGTAAGAACAAAAAAATGAGCTGCTAAGAGACATTCTGAAGGTAAAAAGCAATTCATATACTCATTACTCGAATCTGTAACATAAAATAAATGACCATTTTTATTTACCACAAGTGCATAGAATATGTAGTTAAAAGCGAAAAGTGCAAAAGAGCAACAAGATCCATGGGGTTTGAAGCGAGAAATGAAGTGCACTCGTCTTTGAAGGGAAGTACACAATTAACAACATTAAAAGATATCAAATATATATGAACGCCATAATGACATAATTGCAATTAAAACAACTAATTTCGGTATCCAATATAAAATAATACCTATATTAATCCAACTCCTCAAAGTTGAGATTCAAAGAACCTACTAATTTTAGTGGGAATCACTTTGTGCGTCACTGTTTGAAGCGCACAACTTCATCCATGAAGTGATAATCTCTCGCTTTGCATCCATCAAGAGACGAACCGAACATTACACTAAGTCAAGATCATTTTAGATGGGGCTAGGCTTGCTCATGTTCAAGCCTAGCGAGGAAAAAGTTCACCTTGGGCTTCAAAGCAGAGGCATATTTTATGTACCAACAGTTTGATTCACCAGCATAAAGATAAACGTAAAAGATTACTCTAAATTAAAGCATTTAATTAGAAACTAATAGCAGAACTCAATTCTGCAACATACTCTAAAATAATATGGCAATGGTAGAAATGAGATAGTCACCTCATTGTTAACTGGAAAAACAGATTTCATATGATTTTGGAAGATATCACTAGAAGTATTTGCCTCCTGCATAATCTTTCCCGCATCTCCCGTCCAATATTCCTTTAGCTGCAATGTTTCCTTGAGCAGATTATTTTTCTCATAAATATTCCTCTGAAAAAGCCTCATTTCAGCATCAGTGATGCCAGCTAACAAGTTTCTATTCACCATATTTTCAAAATAAGGCAATACTCTTTTCAAAATAATAGTCGACTGACTTTCCATTAAAACATTCAACAAATAATTAAATCTCTGCATCTGTACAGACGCCACAATCTGAACATTTTCTGATGAAGGCTCCCTTAGTAACCATGCCACATCCAACATAAATTCTGAGAATTCTGATTTTCTACACGTGGAATCTTCACATGGAGAACAAACAGCAGTGTGTTCTGACCCTCCAGAACAGAACTTCCGTTGTATTTCTTTCATTTCTGCACAAATATCTTTTTCCGCAATGAGGATGGGAATGAAGTTAGATAAACCAGATTCATTCTCGACCTACAAAATAGACCAGATTGAATCTTTTACAGTCAAGATTAGTGAAACACAATGATAGGTTCAAGGTATTAAATACATGAACAATTGAAATCTTGCGCACTCTTTATTACTCCATCAGCGCACATATTCAGTTGGGATAGACCTTTACATTAGAAAGTTAAGGTTCATTTCAATGAAAACTAGCAGTCTAGCACCAAGAAAGTGCTGTAGTAAAAGATACAAAAGTATAGCTAGCACCCCTGCCTTTTTTTAGATATAAATGATGTTGATGTTAGGGCCAATTTGCATGCACCTCGACTAATCCAGGAGACAACTTTCTACAGCTCACAGATACATGTGCCGGGTAAGGCTGCCCGCAAAGGCAGGAACAAATAGACTCATACTGAGTGTTTTAACTAGGATTTGAACCTGGAATATCTGGATTGTCACTCGTATGCCTCAACTCAACCATACACTAGAAGATCATAATTAGCCCTTCTCTTTCAGTGTAGGGAGCATATAAAATCAATAAATGCGACAAGAATTTTCTCAAAAAAAGTGCGACA